>NW_015387750.1:139174-185595 GCF_001527695.2 Protobothrops mucrosquamatus | reverse complement strand
CGACAGTATTCCAGCTGAGCTATTTTACAATCCTAAAAAAAATGATGCGGTTAAAGTGCTGCGCTCAATGTGCCAGCAAATTTGGAAAACTCAACAATGGCTTCAGTTTACGTTCCAATCCGAAAGAACGGAATGCCAAAGAATGTTCAAACTACTGTACAATTGTGCTTATTTCACATGTTAGTAAGGTGATGCTCAAAATCCAACAAGCTAGGTAGGCTTCAATGGTATGTGAACCGAGAAATACCAGAGGTACAAGCTGGTTTTCGAAGAGGTAGAGGAACTAGAAATCAAATTGCCAACATTTGCTGGATTATGGAGAAAATAAGGGTTCCAGAAAAACATCTGCTTCTGCTTCATTAACTGCGCTAAAGCCTTTGTGTGGATCATCACAAACTGTGGCAAGTTTTTAAAGAACCAGACCACCTTACCTGTCTCCTGAGAAAACTTGTATGCAGGGCAAGAAACAACAGAATCGTACATGGAACAATGGATTGCTTCAAAATAAATTAATACAGGTAGTCCTTGACTTACAACAGTTCATTTAGTGACCGTTCACATTAGTGTCCCATGGTCATGTGATCCGCTTTTGTGACCTTCTGACAAGCAAAATCAATGGGGAAGCCAGATTCACTTAACAACCAGGTTACTAACTTATCAACTGCAGTGACTCACTTAACCACTGAGGCAACAAAGGTCATAAAATGGGGCAAAACTCACAACAAATATTTCACTTATCAACATAAATTTTGGCCCAATTGTCATAAGTTGAGCACTGCCTACAGATCTGAATACCTCTGAAATTCTGTTCTCTTGGCAGTTCATTTGAGATGAGATGAACGACTCCCAGGGTCTCACAAGAGTTGAGCCACGGCAGAATAACTTCTCCTGCACCCCAAAAAAACAGAAGGGAAAACACTCATCTCTTGTTGAACATTGGCATAAAAACAATCTACGATGTAGAATAATTATATTTTGAGTGTGGTTTTGGGAAAATGTTCACTTTTCCAAAAGGTGACAACATTTTTATTTGTTTTCTGAATATTTTTGACTTTTAGCTATGATTCCTTTTGGTGCTGTCCATGGGGTTTTCATGGCAAAGATACTGGAGTGGATTGCCATTTCCTTCTCCAGTGGGTCACATTTTGTCAGAACTCTTTGCTATGACCTGTCCATCTTGGGTGGCCCTGCATGGCATAGCTCATAGCTTCATTGAGTTATGCAAGCCCCTTCGCCACGACAAGGCAGTCCCCTGGACTGCAAGGTGTTCAAACTGGTCAGTCCTAGAGGAGATCAACCCCAACTGCTCTTTAGAAGGCCAGATCCTGAAGTTGAAACTCAAGTACTTTGGCCACCTAATGAGAAGGAAGGACTCACTGGAGAAGAGCCTAATGCTGGGAAAGATTGAGGGCAATAGAAGAAGGGGATGACAGAGAGTGAGGTGGCTGGATGGAGTCACTGAAGCAGTAGGCGTGAGCTTAAATGGACTCCAGAAGATGGTAGAGGACAGGAAGGCTTGGAGGAACATTGTCCATGGGGTCGCAATGGGTCGGACACGACTTCTCAACCAACCACAACAACAACATCTATGATTTGGGGAAGAGCGATTCATTCAAAAAGTTAAGTCAGGGAATATAAATTAATGCAATAAAATCACGACTTATTATTCCTACATCACTTTGTAAATGGATCTCTGTGTGTCTATATGTGAGTGCGCACTTAGAAAACAATTCTCAGTGAGGGGTTGGGATGTTAGTTTCCAGCTGACCCAGCAGCCATTTGGAGAAAACTGATTTGTGAAACTGTACTTCATCTAATTATATCCCAATGCTTTCTTCTTACTACATTTCCTAGTAACAAATTATAGTATTTTAATAAACTAAACAAAAATGGTTAGTAAGCCAAAAAAGTGGACTTGTTGGGTGAATGAGACCATCCTATTAATTATATGGCTTGTTTGGGCAGAGGAGTTTTATTAACTTGTGTTTAAGGTTTAGCAGTGTTTCTCAACCTTGACAATTTTAAGGCATGTGGACTTCAACTCCCAGAATTCCACAGCCAGCATTGCATTGTCAAGGTTGAGAAACACTGGTTTAGAGTTTGAGTAGACATACATAGGATTGTTCTATCAGAAAGATTATTGCAAGGCTTAATATGCATCTATGAGGAATTGCGTCATTTCTTACCAACTTTATGTTTCAAGAACCAGCTTTAAAATTAACTCTTGTTCCCTTAAGTACCGTAAATTATTCCTCTTGAACTAACCCCAGGCTCTTCCCAAAGGTGCTTTTTCAAAAGGCAACTGGACTTTCAGTTCTCGACAACCAAAGAAATTTCTTTGATGAGAAGCAAAATGTCTTCAGGGAAAACCAAGAAAGTCCAAGGTGAAAAAGCACTTTGGGGACAACCATGACCTGGATGACTGAGAATCTCCATAGACCAGTGATGGCAAACCTTTTAGAGACTGAGTGCCCAAAAACTGTCCTGCCCCGCTCCATCCCGCCCCCTCCGCTCCGCTCCACTCCGCTCCGCTCCGCCCCAGCCCACTGCCTTCGCTCTGCCTACCCACAGGGCTACCCACTGCCTCCACGGCCCGCCGCAGATCACCCAGCCGGCCTAGTAGTGCCATGGCAGTCATGCCCTCCACTCGCACCATCTGCACGCGATGGGGCATGAGGGTGGAGTCCCCGCTGCCTGGCTGCCATGTCCTTGGTTGCACTGCTCTGTGCGGGCCGCACCTGGGGGCGACTCTCCAGGGGGGTTGTTGTAGAGGGGGCCGTGGGGGTAGGCGGGGCTGGGGTGATGGCTCACGTGCCCACAGAGAGGGCTCTGAATGCCGCCTTTGGCACCTGTGCCATAGGTTCGCCACCACTGCCATAGACCTAATCCCCGTGTCTTACACCATCTTCAGCAGCAGTACAATCTTCATTTAGCTTCTCCACTTCAGTCTTGGAGCAATTTGTTTTCCGAATTGTCAAGTCAAATCGATATTTTGTCCCAGCCACAAGCTGAAATTCAAGGAGAAAAATGATTAGCAACTGTATTTAGACTGGATGCTGAATAGCATAAACCCACAAAGAACAAAAAAACTTGGCTTGCTGTCTGGTGAGCTCATGTTGGATTCAGTGGCCCCAAGGACCCATTCCTTCTCTAGGATTCTAATAAAAACAAGCAAGTGAAACGGGCAAGGAAAGATGGTGCTCCCTTAGAGGCATATAAGAAGCTGCCATGGATCAAGTCAAACCATTGACCTATGATGCCCAGAATACTTGATGTTGCCTGGCAGGACACTCCAAAGGTTTGTGTCAGGAATTTCCTAGCCCTTAACTCAGACATGTCAAACAAAAAGGCCCGGGGGCCGGATGCGGCCCACGAAGTGGTTTCATGTGGCCCGTGAAGCCATCCTGGAAACAGTGAGGGAACGGCCCCCGCTGCCTTGGCCCTGGCCCAGGCCAGCTGGGAGCCAATGTACAATTTTGTGGTGGCCATCTATGCTGAAACACATTCAGTCTTAGCTCCATAAGCCCCCCCACGCCCCACATGGCCTGAGAGGAACAGTAAGGCTCCTCCAGTGGACCATGCCTTGGCGCTTGCCCCAGTCCCACCCCCTTCTGCCGGAGACCCTCAGATCTATCCCACTCCTGCCCAGGCCCCCACAGGCACCCTTGACGCAAACGATGTAGAGCTGGCCACACCCACCCAGTAGGCCACACCCACTCCATCCACGCCCACCCAGTAGGCTATGTTTTCTTAGCGAAGTTGCAGATATAGTAGTAGCAGTGATAAAAATCCAAACCTGTTTTGTGACTTCTCCTATTGCTACAATTCTGAAATGAAAGTCACTGTTGTTTTTTGCGTTAAACGATTCTATAGCAGCTTGTAGAGGCTCCCTCAGTTCTTGGCTGTCCTTTGCAATCGGGACTACGCAACCAAAACACGCATCAACGGGAGGCTCCACTTTTTCTTCAACTGTTGAAAATATATAGATAAAAATACAAGTTTATATCAGATTATTGTGAAAAGGAAAGATTACAAGAATATCAGCCTGCATCTATGTTATTTTTTGTAAGATAATATTGAACACATTTTTTTTTTCCCTTGCAAAAAATGCATGAATCCAAATTGCTCTGTGGCAGTTTGGAATTTACCGTGAGTAAATGGTTATTATCTATGGTTTCATCCTGGCCACCAATTTGTGCATATAAAAGGAATGCTTTATTCCACCCTACTAGACTGTACAACCTGTTTTCCTTGTTCCCTTCTGGGAGGAGGGGGCTTCATGGTATCCNACTTTGTCTGGTTAGTTGTGTCTGATGGGCTCTGCCCATTCCCTGCATCTTTTGGAACTATGGCCAGAGGAGGAGGATTATAGGAACTGTTGTTCAGCAACTTTATCAGGGCTTTCACATATATAGTAGAACAGGGCTTTTCAATCTTTTCACCCATTGTACCACTTTTAGAATATGGCAATATCCGAGTACCACCAGTTGCCTAGCAAGGTGTCAAAAACTTGATGACCAAAAAAAAAAAAAAAAGGAAAAAAGTGATAAAGTACAGGTAGTCCTCGACTGTTCGAAGTTACAATGGCACTGAAAAAAGTGCCCCCCAAGCCACAGCCGAGCAAGACACCTGCCTGCCCACCTGGCGGCGCTCTTCCTCCTGTCCGAGGTTTTCATTGTTGTGAGCATTTCTGTTGAGGATTGGCAGCGGGGGTGGGGTGGGGGGGGTGTTTGGTTTTTATTCCCCCCCGTCTGCTGGGTGATTGCAGCAGGTTTTGGTTACTTCACATGACCCTGGGACACTGTGACCGTCATAAATATGAATCAGTTGCCAAGCATCTGAATGTAAATCACAAGACCCTGGAGATGCTGCGACATTCCAGCTGATTGGCACTTCTTCTGGGCTCAGCAAAAGTGCCAGGATCAGCGCCGAGCTCCAGCTGGAGCCTGGCGCTGATCCTGGCATTTCCACTGAGCCCTGACAGCCCCGAAGAAGTGCCGATCAGCTGGAAAGCGGCACTGATCCTGGCGCTTCCGCTGAGCCCTGACAGCCCTGCAGCTCCAGCCATCTCTCGCTCAGGCTTGTGCGGTGCTGCCACCGGTTCAGTTCATTCCCCTCCCCCACTACCACTTTTCTAGGATGGTCGCGTACCACCTGCCAGGTGCCAGTATGGTACCCGTACCACTGGTTGAAAAGCCCTGTAGTAGAAAACCCTACAGAACTGAATGCATGCAATATGAATTTGTCATCATCGTGATGTACCAAGCAATACTGAATCAAGGAAGCAGCGGGTACAGAACAACGGTTACAAACCTTGCACTTTGCAGTCCTGTTCTGCTTGGACCAGTGTGTCTGTATTGTCAACGTGGGCAGTAACTGTACAGGAACCTTCCCGCTGGAAGGAGACAAAAACGAGAAGACTGAACCATGCTTTTATCAGGCAGCACCTTTGTCTCACTCGGGGTGATTTTTCCAGATGGCATCCCCGTGAGTATGACTGGCACAAAGTACGAGCCTCACACAAAGAATACACATTCCCGATTCCAGATACCATGCATCCACAGAAAAGAGCTTTTTTTGCCACCTGCACAGGCTGTCAGATTATCTTGGCCTCTACCTCTGCAGGATATGGGGAAAAGCTTTCATCCTTTCAAATCTTGAGGCAGAGCTCAGACAGAAGCCGAAAACCGATGCTGGGAAAACCAGAGACCAAGAGGGTCCTTCCAAGGGTCTGGTTAACCTTTAGAATTTCCAGGAATATCCCCCCCCCAAATCCCTGCAATTTTGCCCCCTGTGCTCTGTGGCCCTGCCCATCTCTTGCTGCCTCTAGCTGACCCTTCGCGGTCTCCTTGCTTGTCCAACCTGACTTCTTGCGAGGCAGATGTTAGCTGTGCAAAGTCGTCTTCTTGAGATTATGTGTGATGGTTTCACCATGAGACCTCTAGAAGAAAGCCATGCATAGCCAGCAGCTGCCTCGTGAAGGGCCAGGCTGGGAGGTCTTGTCAGCGGCGAGAAGAGAGTGCACAGAGTGGCAATGGCTGCAGAGTGCAGAATGGCTGCAGCTGGGGTCTAACGCTGGGTTATTGGGCTGGCATGGTTTGGTCTTCATGCTCCACTGCTGGGCTTGGAGCAGCTGGGTCTTCATGCTTCACTGGGGCAACTGGGACTTTGTGGTTGCTGCTGGGTTGGGGTGCTTAGGGCTTTGAGCTGTGCTGCACTGCTGGGCTGGGGTGGATGAGGCTTTGTGCTGTACTGCTGGGGCTTGTGCGCCCTCGTGTGTCCAGCAGCAGCCACTGCAATCCAAGTTCTCTTTTGACTTCCTGTTGGCTTCCCCATTGCCTTTGTTTGTTGCAAGATTAAAGGAAATTGTAAGAAACTCATAGCTTAATCATTTGCGATTCTTGCTTAACAACAGCAATGAGGACTGTTGGTTACTGTTGTTAACTAAGGACTACCTTTGTGTACATGTAACATTTAAAATTAAGCAAGGATGGTTGTACTGTATTTCTTCTTTTTTAACAAACTGATTTTTTTTTTTAAACTTACTAATCCTGACAAGGCCCATATTGCTGACGCTGATCTATCTCAAAGGAAGTGCTGGCCATTTCAGCCACATCCTTTACACCAGGGGTGTCAAACTCAATTTCATTGAGGGCCGCATCAGCATTGCGGTTGCCCACGGGGGGACGGGTGGGTATGGCCAGGGTGAGTGCAGCCTACTGGGTGGGCGGGCGTAGATGGAGTGGGTGTGGCCTACTGGGTAGGCATAGCCAGCTCTACATTATTTGCACCAAGGGTGCCTGTGGGGGCCTGGGCAGGAGTGGGACAGATCTGAGAGTCAGAAAGAGCAGAAGGGGGTGGAACTGGAGCAAGCACCAAGGCATGGTCCATTTCTTCATTCCTCAAAAAGGGTGACACCTCCCCAGCATGCACCCAGGGGGCGGGGCCGACAGCAGGGGCTGGTTCCTCGTTGTTTCTCGACGGCCTTGTGGAGCTAAGACTGGATGCGTTTCAGCATAGATAGCCACCACAAAATTGTACATTGGCTCCCGGCCGGCCTGGGCCAGGGCCAAGGCAGCAGGGGCCATTCTCTCACTGTTTCCAGGATGGCTTCACGGGCCACATAAAACCACTTTGCGGGCCACATCCGGCCCCCGGGCCTTGTGTTTGACATGTCTGCTTTACACTATCTAGTTAGGAGAAGGTATTATTGAAAGAGCTTTCTTTCTTTATTTGTGTGTATACACATACACACCCATATACATATATGCATGGACACATGGATATATTTGTTTCTTTCAATTGCCAGTAGGAGGATGCCAGGTGAAGTACTTTTACAAATGAGATGGAGCAGTTACTGGTAAGTTCCAAATGAGTCTGGCAAGAATATGTGTGTGCAAGTACAGTATATTACACCATTGCTATTGTTCCTAGGAGCATGATAAAAATGAAGTTCACTTACACCTTCAGGAAGGTGTCTACATGCTGGACTCAGATCTGGAAATTCATTCTTGGAACAATTTGTTTCTTTCACTGAATATTCCAAACGGTAATTCCATCCATTAACCACCTGCAAGAAATTTAAGAGAAGTTGCACGGAACAAGTGGTACAATTGCTTTGAAACTCATCAAATTTGGAACTCAACACATTTTGATGAGAAAATTTGGTCCTGGTACTTGTCATTTATTTGGTACTCAACGTGGAAGCTACAGGTAGTCAGTGTCGGTTGCCTCATGACTCACTACCCTTTCCACCCAAAACAAAAGTTTAGTCACACAGTAGCTCTTGCCCTGTGCGCGTCCGCTTGCGATATTATCTAAGCTTTTGTTGTCATTTTGGATAATTTTGTGCTTTTTCCCCCTCATCAGTACAAGTAAAGTGTTTATTTTATTTAATCTAAGTATTTATTCATTTTTAGATTTGTTTCTCATGTAATGATATACAACCTTATCTTTTTACATGTTGCCTTAAAAATGTGCATTGTCTTTGGAAACGCATTAAAGCTATTTACATTATTCCTTATGGGAAAAATGTGCTTGATATTCCTTGTTTTTGGCATTAATTGCACCTCCCGGAACCAATTAATGTCAAGTACTGTGGTATCACTGTAGTTTAAATAAAACTGCACAGACACTGTGCATTTTATCAACATTTGACAGGGCTGTGTTGTTTAGTTTAACAAATGAAGGTTTCAAAAACATTCACAAGGGAAGGATATTCCACATTCCACATTTTCAGATTTTAACTATAAATCTATCCAAATCACCTAATTCTGTAAAGTTGAGATAGGGAATTATAGGGACATATACAAACCTGACGTGTAACTTTGTTTACTTCTCCAATTTCGTATAAGGCAAAGTGTTGACTCTGATTGTTAAATTGCCGTAAGGTGAATCTCACAATAGGAAGCACTTCCAAGCTCTTAGGGTCTATGGGATGCCAGCAACCTAGACATTTAGCAAGGGATCGCTCTACATTCTCCTGTCCTGAAAGCAAGCCAACGATAAATTAGAAAAAGCAAAACAGAAGTAAAGAAATTAAAAGTGGAAATTACTGCAGCGCTCAGTACGCAAACAGGTAAAGGTTAGCGATTAAAAGGAATGAAAGGAATAAAAGAGTAGTTTAGGAAAGGAAAAATGACGTGGGGCCATTCATCTTAGAGAAATTAATGGGTAGAGAAAAAATTATATTGTACCTGGCCTTTTAAACACTGGAGTTTATTACATCTAAACTTGTGGTTGTTTCCACATACATTTAAATACAAGTGAGATCTAGACTCAGCCTTCAAGCAATATATATATTTGGTTGTTATAGTCTTGCTGGACAAAGTGACACACACCACTCTACTCCCTCCTAAGGACCACCAAGTCTATTAGGACTATAACTCCCACAATTCCTTTCCAGAATTTTTCTGGCTATGAATTCTGGGAGTTGTGATTGCAACATACTGTATTAGGAAGGAATGAGTTGGAAGAAGACTAACAGAGAGGATGAACATTAGAAATGCATAGTAGGCCTCCCAAAGCTGTTTATGGGCTAGAACAGGGCTTTTCAACCAGTGGTACAGGTACCACCTGTGGTACATTGGCACCTGGCAGGTGGTACGCGACCATCCTAGAAAAAGTAGCGGGGGAGGGGAATGAGCTGAATCGATGGCAGCACCGCACATGCCTGAGTGAGAGATGGCTGGAGCTGCAGGGCTGTCAGAGTTCAGCGGAAGTGCCAGGATCAGCGCCAGGCTCCAGCTGGAGCTCGGCACTGATCCTGGCGCGTCTGCTGAGCCCAGAAGAAGCGCCGATCAGCTGGAATGTTGCAGCATCTCCAGGGTCTTGTGTTTTACATTCAGATGCTTGGCAACTGATTTATATTTATGACGGTCACAGTGTCCCAGGGTCATGTGAAGTGACCAAAGCCTGCTGCAACCACCCAGCAGATGGGGGGAATAAAGACCAAACACCCCCACCCCACCCCCACTGCCAATCCTCAACAGAAATGCTCACAACAATGAAAACCTCGGACAGGAGGAAGAGCGCCACTGGGTGGGCAGGCAGGTGTCTTGCTCGGCTGTGGCTTGGGGGGCACTTTTTTCAGAGCCATTGTAACTTCTAAGAGTCACTAAGTGGACTCTTGTAAGTCGAGGACTACCTGTACTTTATCACTTTATTCCTTTTTTTTGGGTCATCAAGTTTTTGACACCTTGCTAGGCGACTGGTGGTACTCCAATATTGCCATATCCTAAAAGTGGTACAATGGGTGAAAAGGTTGAAAAGCCCTGGGCTAGATCAGGGGGTCCCCAAATATCGGGCCATGGCCTATTTGGAACCGGGCCACATGAGAGGCGGGCTAGTGGGAGCATGTGCATACATGCACGCAGCTCCGCTCATGTGAGCAGCACACCAAAGGCTTCTCTCTTGCACGAGTGGAGTTGCGGTCCTGCGCAGACTGGTCTGCCACTTGCGTGGCCTGGTTCCCCTCTCCCCTCCCCCCCAGCCAAGCCGCCAAGCCACCTGAGTCTGAAGGAGCACAAGATTGCACCCCTCTTCTCCATGCCAAAAGCTTTTGCAAATGAATGAAAGGCTTCATGGCAGCGATCTTGTGCTGCTTCAGACCTTCCATCCTTTTGCAAAAGCTTTTGGTGCAAAAAAGACTGAAGGACTGGGAAAGGTGGCCCGGCTCGGGTGTGTGTGTGTGCGTGAGATGGGAACTCACACGGCCCACTTCCCCTCTCCCTCCCCCAGCCGGGCTGCCTAGTTGCAAAGGTTGGGAACTGCTGGGCTACAGAAGGAAACTCCAGAAACCATATAACTCTATAAAATAAGATAAGATAAGATAAACCTTTATTGTCATTTTTATACTGTGGGCACAATGGCACACATCAAAAATGAAATTTAGTTGCCCGCTCTCAAAGTGAAACACATACATGACACAAACCTAAACATACTATGAACAACATATGTATAGACCCACATCCCTACATATATGTAGCAATAAATATTAAATATTGTCCATCCTGAATATATAACGGAAGGAGGAAGCTTGAGAGTTCGCAAGGTTAATGCTGTATGGAATGAAACTCTGGCTGAATCTGGATGTTCTGCTTCTGAGCCTGCCGTGTGCTGCAGCTGCCAAAAAGGCCAACACAGTGCTGGGCTGCATTAACAGAGGGATAGAATCAAGATCATGTGAAGTGTTAATACCACTTTACAATGCCTTGTTAAGGCCACACTTGGAATACTGCATCCAGTTTTGGTCACCACGATGTAAAAAAGATGTTGAGACTCTAGAAAGAGTACAGAGAAGAGCAACAAAGATGATTAGGGGACTGGAGGGTAAAGCATATAAGGAACCGCTGCTGGAATTGGGTATGTCTAGTTTAACGAAGAGAAGGACGAGGGGGGACAGGATAGCAGTCTTCCAATATCTCAGGGCTGCCACAAAGAAGAGGGAGTCAAGCTGTTCTCCAAAGCGCCTGAAGGCAGGACAAGAAGCAATGGATGGAAACTAATCAAAGAGAGAAGCAATCTAGAACTAAGGAGAAACTTCCTGACAGTGAGAACAATTAACCAGTGGAACAACCTGCCTCCAGAAGTTATAAATGCTCCAACACTGGAAGTTTTTAAGAAGAGACTGGACAGCCATTTGTCTGAAATAGTATAGGGTTTCCTGCCTGAGCAGGGGGTTGGACTAGATGACCTTCAAGGTCCCTTCCAACTTTACTATTTTTATTATTATTATTAGATACCACGAAGCCCCCTCCTCCCAGAAGATAACAAGGAAAACAGGTCGTGAAGAGGATGTGTCATGTCCCAGACAATCTTACGGACCCTGTTCAAGCAGCGCTTCTGTTCTATGTCCTGGATGGGAGGGAGGGAACTGCTATGCTTCAAATGTTGCTGCAAAATTTACCTTTTTCCATATTTTAGTATCTGCTTCAACTTGTTCAAATTCAGGACAACCATGTATCAACTATGCTGTAGAATTAATAGTGATTAAATCTCTAATAGAGTTGGAGAGGGGTGTGTGGAGAAATTGTCCTGGTTGTCCCCGTTTTTATCCAAGTGCAAAGAGGAATTTTTCCATAGGCAGAGGAACTAGAGGTACATTTCTTGTCGTTTTGAATTTTAACTTTGCAAACACAATATCTTGGTCACTGCATGCTGCTGACCACTAGGTGTCACCATTACATTGTGGACATGTTTTAAACCAAGAAAGAGTTTTTATTTAAAAAAAACCCTGCCTTTTTATTTTAAAAAGTTTAGTTCAGTGATGTCTCTTAATAATCTGAGATGCATTTGCACAGCCATTTTACACAGGGCTTTCTGGAGAAGGACTAACTTTTGTGACTAACATATATTACAAATCCTTATAACTGATAGATGTTAAACTTTTTACACTAAACTTGTGAGAACTGTACTGCCATCTCTGTAGAATTCTATTTTTCATATACAATTACAAAGTGGGTGTGAGATAAGGCCCATCCTATCAGTATGTTTTCCTTTGGGGTGTGTGGTGTCACTAGCAGCTGTTCCTGTTTAGCTGTTTTTCTCTTTTAACGTGCAGCTTCCCTGTACCTTGTACTGAAAGGTTGACTATCATTAAATATCTTAAATAAATGCCATTTTATTTGATTCTTACAACACTAGGAGAAAGGTCAAATGGAAGCTTAGAAAGTACATTAGGGGGCAGTTTCATTAAGGCATGTAATAGACCTTGGTTCATTATAGTTTGTCACAGTCAGCCCAATGCTCAGATTCAGCACTTAACGAGTTATTATTAGATTTTTAAATTTATTTATTTATTTGTTTGTTTGTTTTATTACATTTATACGCAACACATCTCATTGTCGGAGATTTTTATAAGTAACTACGAGTTATTATTAGATTTTTAAATTTATTTATTTATTTGTTTGTTTTATTACATTTATATGCAACACATCTCATTGTCGGAGATTTTTATAAGTAACTCAAGTTGGCAAACATACCTAATACTCCTTCCTCCTCCTATTTTCCCCACAACAGCCCTGTGAGGTGGGTTGAGTTGATAGAGAATGACTAGCTGAAAGTTACCCAGCTGGCTTTCATGCCTACAGTTGACTAGAACTCACAGTCTCCTGGTTTATAGGGCAGCACTTTAACCACTACACCAACTGGTTCATCACCAGCTATGGCCATAATCAGTCAGGATTTATATCTGATTGGGGATTATAGTGTTGCAAGTCAGCNCCCCCCCCCCCCAGAGAAGGAAATATTTTGAAGAATATTAAAAAAGGCAGAATATTATACTTCCCCAAAGGAATAAAAGAGAAAAATCTTAAAATAGAAACCAGCTCCCAGTCTCCTTCCCTCAAGCAGGCCAGCTTTTAGAAATGCAGATTTGGGGCCACATAAGCAAAATGCCTTCAGCCCCAGCCCCAGAGAAGGTTTGAGATGATGGGATTAGAAAAACAAACACTACAGGACAGGAACATGACCTTTAGGACATAATAGGATTAATCCACCACCATTAGAAATACCAAAAGGGCACATTCAAGCTCAGGTCAAAGTACATGGCACAGGAACAGGAACGACTTCAAATACAAAGGTATAAAAAGCCCACCTATCCCAACTCCATTTTGTCAGCTGCCCCAGAACCTCATGCTGTTGGTTCTGTTCTTCAATAAACAGAACCTTCTTTCCAAACAGCCTCCATTTTATTTATTCCCGGCTTGGACTTAACTGATGATTTTTCTTTCAACAATAGGTTTCTCCACATAACCACTTCTACCCCCTCAATCTACTGGTCACTGAAGATGTGTCTACATAACAGAGATCCCATCTTGCTAGAAGAAGCTGAAACCAGTCCAAGGTGATCTAGCAGGAAAAAGCTTTTCCATGGGAAAAGACCACATCTTGTCTGGTAGAAGAACTATGAAACTTTATGGTTGGCAGAGTGACTACTTTTTTCTTTTTTCTTTTTTTATTTGGTCAGTGATCTTAGTGCAGCCGAAATACAATTTTCCACAAAGTTGGCAGGTCCATTAGAAAGCAGAATGTGTGTGTGTGTGTGTGTGTGTGTGTGTGTGTGTGTGTGTGTGTGAAGTGAGGTTGTGACTGGAAATCTCATTTCTTTTTCACCCATCTCCATTAGTCAAAGTTTTGGAGAAAAAGTTTAAAAGTTTAACTGTGATAAGCAAGGGTGTGTTTTTGGAGCAGAACATCTAGCACAACCTAGTTTCTTTTTATTGTTGTTTAAGGGTATTTGGATTAATTAAGATAAGAAATGGAGTAAGGTATTGAGGGGCAAGGCATTCATTGTACCCTCCAAAATCCCTCATCACTAAAATAGAACTGATTTTTCCCCTGGGGATTTTATGGAGTAAAATGAATATCTTATGTAGTAATTTTTGGAAAAAGATAAAGGGCTGAATGGTTTAAAAGCCTTAACTTTAAACCATTCAGCCCTTTATCGTTGTCTAAAAATTCAAAGATCCCAAACATTTTTCCCCCTGCACATTCTATTTCAAAAATACGCAATTCCTTATATGGCAACTGAGCAATCCACTAAATGTAGTTTGACCTGTGATGTACTGAATTACACAATGGAAAACAAGGTCAACTTACTCTGGTATCACCCTTTCCTGATTTTTTTTCTTCCCTCACTAGTATTGGCTTAAATCTGCCCACTGATTCTTTTTTTCTCCATTATCATCAAGAGCAGGATAGAAAAATGGAGATTTTTCTGAATGCTAACTTAAAAGTTACTCACCTGGGCTAATTTTGCAATTCTGTGAAATGGAAGAAAAATCTTGCGACTCAGTATCAATATCAGCTGTACAGTTTCCATGATGCTGTGAGAGAAGCAAAAAGAGACATCAATTGAGTTCTTATATGTTAAGTGGGATATCACAATTACCTATCAAGAGTTTGTAAATCCACTTTCCACTGTTAAGAAACAGAACTGATCACATTTCATAGATTTTTGATATTGTTGAATAAACAATCAATGGGTTCTTACTGAGATCTTCGCTATCTGTACTTAAATACAGGTAGTCCTCAACGTACGACCACAATTGAGCCCAAAATTTCTGTTGTTAAGTGAGATATTTGTTAAGTGAATTTTGCCCCATTTACGACCTTTCTTGCCTCAGTTGTTAAGTGAATCACTGCAGTTGATAAGTTAGTAATCCAGTTGTTAAGTGAATTTGGCTTTCCCCGTTGATTTTGCCTGTAAGAAGGTCGCAAAAGGTGATCACATGATCTTGGGACACTGCAACTGTCATAACTATGAGTCAGTTGCCAGGCATCTGAATTTTGATCACATGATTATGAGGAACCTAGAAAGGTTATAAATATGAAAAATGGTCATGTCATTTTTTTCAATGCAGTTGTAACTGACTGGACGAGGACTATCTGTATTGGAGATAAGATCCTACATTTTTTTATAATGTGTGATGGAGCACAGGCAGACAGATCTTTGGGGAGACAAATAAAGCATCGTATTTTCTCAGTTAGGTAGATGGTATATATGTCTTGAGTGGTTTTTTTGATGCACCTTATCGGCCCAAATATGGGAGGAAGAAATCAGCCCAGGTTCGAATCTCAGAAGGGTATGGCTGGCTGATGAGAGCTAATTAGCTCGAAATAGCTATCCCAGTCCCCCTTTAACTCTTTGTTAGCAATCCCCAAAAATGTAGCATATATCTATATCTATATCTATATCTATATCTATATCTATATCTATATCTATATCTATATCTATATCTATATCTATATCTATATCTAGATCTAGATCTATATCTAGATCTAGATCTAGATCTAGATATAGATATAGATATAGATATAGATATAGATATAGATATAGATATGGATGGATAGATAGAGATAGATATAGATATAGATATAGATATAGATATAGATATAGATATGGATGGATAGATAGATATAGATATAGATATAGATATAGATATAGATATAGATATAGATATAGATATAGATATAGATATAGATGGATGGATGGATGGATGGATGGATGGATGGATGGATGGATGGACGGACAGGCGGACGGACGGACGGACAGACAGACAGATAGACAGACAGACAGACAGACAGACAGACAGACAGACAGATAGAGTTTAAATAAAAAAAAGCTCCTAATGTAATTCTAACTCAATAACTCAATTTCTGCCCAAATCTGATAAAAATCTCTTTTCCTTCTATTGGCCTTTAAAGGTCAGGTGATGACACCAACTGGGCACAGAAGGCCGGGATATTTTTTAATGGGCCAACTGGTCGCCACTACAGTCACACATGTAGACTCAACAGTCACATGACAATATAGGCCAAAGGGGCAGCTTTAAGGCATGTGGGCTTCAACTCCCAGAATTTCTCAGCTAGCCTATTGGTTAGACTAGAGAATTCTGGGATTTGAAGTTCACATGTCTTAAAACTGCCAAGAAATCCACCTCAAACTGTAGTCCCCTTCCTTGAGGCTGGTGCCAAAATGCAGTTTTACCACTAATCTGTTTTAATGGCATCTTTTGCCTGGTTGCATATGGTGATCCTGGCAGCCCTATATAATGTATACCTCTCTCTTTCTTCTTGCTCTCCCCTATAAAACTCTTTCTGCCATGTCAAAGGAGGAAGAATGAATACTTACTCCTTCTGAGATACCAAAAAGATCACAGTTTTGCCAAGGCTCATCTGCATCAATTGGACACGCGGTTTCTCTTACTTGATAGACGACATGGAACTTTTTTCCAGGGCCTGCCTGAAAAGAGAACGTACATGAGTGCTGTTGTAGTTTCATTTATGTATTTAATAAGCTGATACGGCCGCCCATCTTGAACACATGATTCTGGGTGGCTAACAGTTAAAACAACATAGGAATAAAGTGAAACACAGCCAATGATTAAAACTATAAATAACATAATTTATCCCAAAGCTGCAATCTTATTTTGATGGCCAATCCACCCGTTTGGTCCATGTCCTAGCAATTAAAAAATCCGCCAATGTTCTTCTGTGTTTCTACAGCATGTAATGGTCCAAAGAACCTCAAAGAAATAGTTAAAGTATCAATACAGGTAGTCCTCAGCTTGCAACTGTTCGTTTAGCAACTGTTTGAAGTTACAATGGCACTGAAAAAAGTGACTTCCAACTGATCCTCATACTTATGACTGTCACAGCCTCACCACAGTTATGTGATCAAACTTTGGGTGTTTGGCAACCAGCATGTACTGTATTTAGAACAGTCCAGCATCTTGGGGTCATGTGATCACCATTTTTAACCTTCCCAGCTGACTTACAACAAGCCAAGTCAATGGGAGAAGCTAGATTTGCTTAATGACTGCAGTGATTTGCTTAACCATGGTAAAAAAAAAGTTGTGAAATTGGGTATGACTGTTCTTAACAACCACCTTGCTTAGTGATGGATATTCCTGGTCTCAAATGTGGTTGTAAGTTGAGGAATACCTGCAATAGGTTTTGTATAGAGCTGGGCAACACTTTGGATTCAGAGAAGGAAAGTTGTTTTCCTAGGACTGTGCAAGCAACCTCCCCTTGCTGCCACATGATCACAAAAAAAGACCCATTTGATTTAGGAAGTTTCCAACAATGGCTCTATTTCTGCAGCCACAAAGCCTCAGGACTTCCGCCCCTTGGAATCCAAGCAACCCCTCATTCCCTAAATATTATAATAGAGTATATCTGTAGGGCGGGGACTTGATGGCTCACCTGAGCGCCTTGAAATGGAGCAAGCTCCCATTACTTGCCCCAGCTCCTGCCCATCTAGCAGTTGGAAAGCATGCAAAAATGCGAGTAGATCAATAGGTACCACTTTGGTGGGAAAGGTAACAGCGTTTTGTGTTTCGTCCCATGCTCTTGAGTTGCAGGATATTGTCATGCTGGCCACATGACCGTGGAAAAGTTTTCAGGCAACGCTGGCTCCCTCGGCTAAGAAACAAAGATGAGTACTACCCCCTAGAGTTGGATACAACTGGACAGGGATTTCTTTAGCTTTATATCTGTAGGATCCTAGATTAAGAAATTGTTCTTCAGCTTTAATTAAGGAAACCTTCATCGGGAGTGACCATTCTTCCATACAAAAGTTTCCCAAACAACAATGCCAGCAAAATTAGTTTAGTGCTAGCTCTTTTGCTGATTTGCTGTTTTTTTGTCAGTGTAGAAATGTTTTACTTTTACAACTCTCATCCAGGTAGAAGTGCTATGGTCCAAAGAGAAGTTTACACCTTAACTGCTGCTTTAGAGACAAAAATGCATGCTGGCTCCGGAATTCTGGGAATCCAAATCCAACCTCTTAAAGTTGTCAAGGTTGCGAAATCTTAAAGCTAAATAACTTTGGAATTATCACACCAGCTTCAAGAATTTAGAACTTTATTGGAATCAAAATTCTTGCAGGTGTCTGCTGTGCTGCAAAACAGTCCTTTCAATTCAAGAGTCTTATGAAGGCAAATCAAGTTGAAATCCAAAGCAAACTTTCAGTAAATGTGTAACGGATCAAATATTTAACCTCTGTAAACACTGTCTGATTTTTGCTTGGACAACATGACTGTTGGAGGTACATGCCTATTTGTCATGTAACATCTACTGCTTTAATCTGGGGATCAATGGCATGACTCCATTTTGCCCACTGAGTACAATCCCAAGGACTGAGCCACAGAAAGGGGAAGTGCTGGAGTGGGACCACAACAAAAATATAATCCAGTTGAATTTAAGTTAAATTAGGTGCATGCAGCTCCTGTGATCAATCCCACTGTTTATGCCTAGATACATAAACTACATTAGCGCCAGTGGTGGGATTCAACCTGGAGGAGGCCTCCCAGGCCTAGAATGGCCCACCGGAAGTGCATGGATGCCAATTCTGGAAGCCCATTCTAGGCCTCAGAGGCCCATGCCTGCATCGAATAAGAGAACCGGTTGTTCAGGTATTTGAATTCCACCACTGATTAGGGCTTATCATGATGAGCTACTTATATTAGGATAGCTACAATATCCTAAACCACAAATAATTCAACCTCAGTTTTGTGTTGTTTGTCATGGTTTTGCATTGTTTTGCTTAATTCCATGGAAAGATATATTAGAAGTATTAATATTGGATGGTCTATTGTAGTGATGGTGAACCTATGACAAGCGTGTCAAAAGTGACATGCCACAAAGTGTTAAACCAATGCCTGACAGCTAGTCTTGAAAGCATGCTCCATACTCTTGCAATTTTGGGAGGTTGTGAGGCCATGTGAGAACGAAGTGTGCTCTTGCATAGCTTTTGGATCCATTGGAAGTTGCATGAGAGAGCCGTGCTTTCCTGTGGTTTTTGGAGACTGCATAGGCCATGAAAGAGCATTCTCTGAAGTTGCCTCAAGAATGATATTCCAAAGCAGTGGTTCTCAACCTTTTTAATGCCGCGACCCCAACCGGTCGTAAGTCGAGGACTAAACCGGTCGTAAGACGAGGACTAAACTGGTCATAAGTCGAGGACTAAACCGGTCGTAAGTCGAGGACTACCCAACCGGTCGTAAGTCGAGGACTTTCCCTGCCCGGGAGCGCCGCGCATGCGTGGTTCCGCCCCCTGCGCCGGCCGAGGCGTAGCTGGCAAGCGGCAGAGATGGAGCAGGCCGACCACCAGCTGGCCCAGCCCAAGGGAGGTAAGGCACCCTCCGGAAAAGGGGAAAAAATGGCAGACAAAAAAAATGGTGGACAGCCTTGCTTGGCGACCCCCGTGAAATGGTCAATCGACCCCAAATGGGGTCCCGACCCACAGGTTGAGAACCACTGTTCCAAAGGTACTTCAAGGAAAACATCTTCAAAGGAAAACAAAGTCCAGTTGCCTTTTGAAAAAGCACCTTTGGGACAGCCGTGGCCTGGATGACTGAGAATCTCCACAGACATTCAAGAAAGAAGGCCCCACGCAACCTGGAGCGCCCTTGTGGTGCCTTGGGGAATGATGTGAGGCAGCCTTTTTGAGTGACAGCAGTGGGGCTAGGATTGAAGTTGAACGCTGGGCCTCTACTTCAGGCCCAGCCTTGGGGTTGCTGCCAAATGCCACTGTTCAGGGTGGCCTAGATGGGGGGAGGGGGGGCAATAAAGAATTCTTTCTTGACACCTCAGCAGAGTCAAGTTAAGAATTTTTCAAATTTTTCAAATTTCCAAATTTCCATGTCCAGCCCAAAAGCTTTGCCACCATTGTTCTAGTGCAGGGATGTCAAACTGCCGGCCTGCAGGCCGGTTGCATCATGCGGAGGCCGCGCCCATCCCAGTTCCAGCAATGCGAAAAAGTCACGATATGTTGTGACACGTCACGTGACGTGGCAAGTTTGACACCCGTGTTCTAGTGGTTAAGGTACCAGGCTAAAAGCCAGGACACTGTGAATTCTAGTTCCACCTTAGGCATAAAAACCGGCTGGGTGACTTTGGCTCTCAACCCAATCCACCTCACAGGGTTGTTATTGTGGGAAAAATAAGAGGTATTTTATAAGGAGTATTACATAAATACTTCATTATAGAAATACTCCTTAGAAAATAAAGAGTATTTTATTTATTCATTTTTATTTATCTATCCTATTTCGGAACATCCCATCTCCCTCACAGAAATAGAGAGGAATGTTTGCTGCCTTGAGTTATTTACAAAAAAATAATAATAAAGGCAGGATAAAAATAAATATTTTTTAAAATAAAATCCCCTCATTTCCAATTCCCAGTTTATGTCTGCCAGCCTCTTCCAAGAGAGCCTTTTATAGTCTATTATAATCTATTAATAATATGTGGATGCAAACAACTAATGCAAAGAAGAAAAGGTAAAATCTGTATGAAAGAATAAGCTAAGGTATTTGACTGTGACAAATTTCCTAAAGTGAACTTAGTTAAGATTTGGATGGAAGTGAATTAAGAGACACCAAGGCTGGTGGTTTTTTTTTTAGACTGGAGCATTCTCCGCCCCTCCCCCCCAAATCTTAAAAAGGTATCAATAAACCATATTCATATTGACAGAAAAAGTCATCAGGACCTGAGCTAGAGTTGGAGGGTTTACCTTGCTAAAGATAAGAAATCCAGCTGCATCTCCATTTAAAGTGACTGATTTTTCCGATTCCTCTGCTAACATCTCCTTTAGTGCAGAGACATGGATCAATTTTAGCATTACCGAAGACTTCAAATTTATGGAAATCCAAATTAAACAATGTTAGATGAAACCACCAAATGGCTGCATCATATTACATTTGATATGGCAAAGCAGCAGAATTGGAAATATTGCTCTCCAAAAATGTGTGAGCATAGCTCCAACAATTCCCCCAATTCTGGGGGCTGAAATCCAATGTACTTGAAAAGTACCCCCAGATTTATGAAGGTTGTTTGAAGACTTGAAAGAATCCCTGCCCCCCCCCCAAAAAACAATTTTTTTTTGTAAATAAAATACTTGCTTGGAGTGCAAATCCCCATGCAGCTTGTGGAATTACATTGAGCTGAAGTTCAATATTTTTGGATTATTTTAGGAAGGGTCCACGTAAGTCTGGTGGAATGGAAAGGGGCAATTTTTTTAAAGATGGGGGAATGGGATTGCGAAAGAGAAAAAAAACTGAAATCGAACAAATGAAATACAGTAAGGATGACTACTCGCCATGCATGTAATAATTTTTAATTTCTGTTAAATTAAACATTAAATCTGGGAGAAATTTTCAGATGACCACCATTCAGTCGTGGGTGGAGGGTGCTGATGGTGCATTCTTGTGCAAGTCCCCAATTATGAAATTCACATTAATTAGATTTTTATGGTTCTGATGGTTACCAAATTTACTTACTATTCTGTAGGCATGAAGGATGACATTGAGAGCGAATTTATTTCCTTGATTTCTCTCTTCATTAAGTGCTTTTATTGCTCTAGCCACAGCTTCAAAAACTTCTGGGTCATCACAGCCCACTTCATCTGGGAGAGGACTAGCTTGGCAAAGTCCAATGCTGAGGACTAGCAGAATGAAGACTTTCATATCCAGGTGAGAGAAGCTCCTTTGAGCTTCTGATGAGCGTAGAAAGAGGAGAAAGAGCTTCAAGATAACTGATGAGGTATATCTTCCTAGCAGATACCGGAGAACTCAAAGTAAACAAAGCTATTTCATGGCCTCAAATCATAGTCTATATGCAATGTAAACAACCTTTGAGGTTTATTTAAGTTTTTTTTTTTAAAAAAAACAACAAGTTTATTCACCTGCAGTTCACAATGCAAGTTGATATTTTACAATCTCAAGGTCAGAACATACGGTTTTGACAGTACGTCACTTTGGGTAACTTCAAGGACATTTTCCGGAATGATAATACAAGTGGTCAGTGATGGGATTCAGCCAGTTCGCACCACTTCAGCAGAACCGGTAGCTAATTTTTTGTTGCTCAGACCCAGAATGGATTTCTGGAAGCGGCATCCACACAGAGAACCGGTTGTTCACATATTTGAATCCCACTACTGCAAGTGGTCCTTGACTCACAACTACAACTGAACCCAAAATATTTGTTTCTAAGCGAGACAGTTGCTAAGTGGAGTTTTACCCCATTTTACAATCTTTCTTGCCGCAATTGTTAATCACTGCAGTTGTTAAGTTAAGTAACACAGTTGTTAAGTGAATCTTACTTCCCCATTGACTTTGCTTGTCAGAAGGTTGCAAAAGGTCATCCCATGACGCTGGGACATTGCAACCGTCATAAATATGAGTCAGTTGTCAAGCGTCTGAATATTGATTACGTGACCATGAGGATGCTGCTACGGTCGTAGGTGTGAAACGTGGCTATAAGTGACCTTTTTCAGTACCATTGTAACTTTGAATGGTCACTAACCAAACTGTTATAAGTTGAGGACTGCCTGCAAGTACATTTCAAAGGGAGAAAGAATGGAATATAAATATTTTCCAAGATTTGTAGCTTTTACTTCTCTGCTGCCAAGCTTGATGAGATAATTATGGCCATGACCACAGTAGAAATTATGGTGGAATTGCTGGGCCATCAGAAATACAATGATTTCTTCTTCTTTTCATCTTGCTATTTTAAAGTACTCCAAGGAAGGAGAAAAAAAATGAGTTGTTTTCTTTAATCAGGGATGGAGAACTTTCTTTTATTGAAGATAATATTCCTGTAGAAGTCAGGCTCTAGAGCAGAAGTCCAGCAAATGGCACATTGTCACAAGCGAACATTCTGCAAATTCTGTGGGTGGTCAGAGAAGGAAAAGGTTATTTGAATTACTTACTTGCAGGAATATCTGTGAGGGGGAAAGATGGTCAAAAATGATTGTGTGGTCATAGCCATCTTTTTTTTTTTAACTCCCCTTGCCAGATGTTCCTGAAATTGCTTGCAAAAGAACTGGAAAATTAAGTAGAGGCTGCAGATACGTTTCAGGAATGTAGATAACTGAATAATATAGAGTAACAGATTTGGAAGGGACCTTGGAGGTCTTAGTCCAATCTCCTGCCAGACAGGAAACCGTATACTATTTCAAAAAAATGGTTGTCCAGTCTTAAAAACCTCCAGTGATAGAAGTTTTACAGACAAGTCATTCCACTGATTAATTGTTTTAACTGTCAGGAAATTTCTCCTTAGTTCTACGTTGCTTCTCTCCTTGATTAGTTTCCATCCATTGCTTCTTGTCCTGCCTTCAGGTGCTTTGGAGAATAGCTTGACTCCCTCTTCTTTGTGGAGGGAGGGATGCCTTCATTTTGAGAAGTTGTGCATTGCTCATCAATTTGGGCTCTGAAGACATAAGTTTGGCTAAGCCTTCAGTGACT
Source organism: Protobothrops mucrosquamatus (assembly GCF_001527695.2). Lineage (NCBI taxonomy): Eukaryota > Metazoa > Chordata > Lepidosauria > Squamata > Viperidae > Protobothrops > Protobothrops mucrosquamatus. The sequence continues at coordinate 162,346 of NW_015387750.1, read as the reverse complement.
TTTCTGATATTTCAAATGAAGCAAATTTAGTCCACCGATATTTTGATATATGTCTTTTATTTATGATAACCAAGGAAAGGTATACAAACAAATGTATGTCAATCCAGTAATAAAAAGAGTGGACTAATTCATATCATTGTACTGAATTAGTGCCATTATTGTAAATTTGCCAATTTACATTAAATAATAAAATTAAATAATCATATTTGAAATTCCACCCTGATTGACTGCAGAGAAATGTAACATAATTCACCCACTGAGCTTCTTTAGACATGCAAAGGCCCCTTTCTCTTCCAGATAATTTTTTCCCCCTCCAAGGCTGAATGCAGGCAACACTGGTTCTGCGAAAGGCAGTTGTGCATATTGCTGGCTGGCTGACTGAATTACAGTTCTCCTTTGACTATACTACTGTACTTTGCAAAATGTTAAGAAGCTAGGCAAGCTGATGCAGCAGACCGACCTTGGCTGCAGCTGTATTTAAATGTTATGCTTTTATGCAGCCAGAAATCCCAAGAACTTCATCATTTTCAAAAATTCTGGGGCTCATTAATAGTATCGTCGTCGTCATCATAGAAGGTAACTTCAAACTCCGAATTCTTGGATTCTCCCAATTCAGTAGTCTGGAAGGGCACACACAAAAAAAATGGTTTTTCAGACAGGTTGGATAAAGGCTTTGACAGCTTGAAAAGTAAAATGCAATCAAGGTCTTGAACGGAAATGTGAAATGCAGAAATAAGTCAATGAGTTCCTGTGGTTTTTGAGACATGTAGACTAGAACATGAGACTACAAGTTCCCAGGATTTTCTGCACCTGAAACTTTGAGGGGAAGGTTAAGCAAGACATTGGTTTTTGACCCAATGCAAGCAGTAGAAGGTAAAAAAAAAAATCCAAGACACAGCTGCAGAAAACTGAAGGTAACCTTCCCTAAGAGTTTTGGGTTGCAACCTGCAACTGATCCTTTCTGAGCGAAAGGAGGCAGGGACAGGAAGTCATGCCCCTGGTTCATCCCAGCTGGTGAAGATTGACAGTGTTTTTTTCCCCCTTCAGCCACTCATGTGGGAGCAGGGAAGCTGAGGCTGGTTCAGTCTTATATGAGATCCAGTTTGGTCTAGTGGTGAAGGCATTGAGCTAGAAAGCAAGAGACTGCGCGTTCAGGTCCCGCATCAGGAAATGAAATCCGGCTGGGTGACCATGGGCCAGCCATTCTCTCTCAGCCCAACCCACCTCGTAGGGTTGTTGTGGGCAAAATAGAAGGAGGAAAGTGTGTTTGCTGCCTTGAGTTATTTGTAAAAATAATAAAGGTGGGATATAAATAAATAACAAATAAGGATGGATGCATGGATGCATGGATGGATGAATGCATGAATGCATGGATAGATGGCCAGGCTGGCTGGCTGGCTAGGTTTTGGTTTGCTGAGTGTGATGCAGAAGCATTTTGGAGGTCTGGACCAGTTGGGTATCTAAAGCAGTGTGTCATATGGTTATATGACAGATCACGTCAATCTGAAGGACGGGGAGCCTTGTGTAGGAAGAAGGCAAGCAATAATATCATGATGGTGACTGGCAATCACTCTGCACTGGTACTAAACTCACAAAGCAAAACTTTTAAACATTATTCCTTAGCTTGGTGGCCTCTATATGTATTGATCAGCAGTCTCTATCCCAGGGGTCTCCAAACCTGACAACTTTAAGACTTGCAGACTTCAATTCCCGGAATTCCCCAGCCAGCATGGCTGGCTGGGGAATTCTGGGAATTGAAATCCACAAATTTTTAAGTTGCCAAGATTGGAGATCCCTGCTCTATCCCTAGCAATTAAGGGAAATGTGATCCAAATTAAGAACACCTGCTCTTGACGATGTATCCTACCCTTCAACACCAATGAGCTTTTATCCATTTTTAAGAGGAACAATTTCAGGAATACAATTCATACCTCTGGACTTCTTCTCTACCACTTCCTCTAATTTATCTCCATAACTGAATATCTGAAAAACCGATTACCAGTTCCTTGGGAAATATACCAATATTTCTGGGCCTATACACTGATTATTGCATTCTGTATTAAAAAGAGAGAGTGATGGAGGAGAGGGTGAAGACAGCTTTGGATACCTGTAAAGGTTGGTCCTCTGTGCAGGTCACCTCTGGTTTGACTGATGGCTCCCAGGGTCTCACATAAACTAAGGCATGGCAGGACATCAGTTCCTGTCAGCCAAACAAAACAGAAACGCAAATGCTCATTTCTTGTAAAATACTGGCATAAAAATAAAATACAATGTAGAATAATTCTGTTTTGACTGGCATTTTGGAAAAATGTTCTCTTTTCCCAAATGCTGATCATTTTTAAAATTTGTTTTCTGAATAGTGGTTTTTTATCTATGATTTCTTTCTTGGAGGAACAGGAATTCATTCAAAACATTGAGGCAAGGATGTTCTGATCCAGAATTAAGATGCTTTTTAATCCAAGGCCAGACAGATAACTCAAACAAAGATGATTCCAAAACAGATATTTAATTCAGAAGGAAATACTTGCAGTTGTGGTTGTTGCTTCTGGATAATACACATCTGTTCATCTTTATTAGTGGTAAAATCATTAATTCCTCCACATCAACTTCTTACGTGGAAGGGGACCATCTGAGTCCTGCGGTGGCCCCATGCTTAACTCAGACAAAAGCATTCCCAACTGGCACATGGCTAGGATATCCTGTGATGAGCTCAGAAACTCCTCCTACAAATCTGTTAACATGGGATTGCTGACTAGCTAAACTACATTACCCATAAGCCATCTCTTAAGGAGACAGCACTTAACCCAATAAATGCCAAACATTCTAACATACAGATCTACATGCTCTAGTCAGGGTTACACAATCCAGAACAAAGGAGTATAAATTAAAGCCATAAAATCATGACCTACATCTGTGTATATGTGATTGCGCATGTTTGTGCACGCATGCAAAAAAACCCATCCCCAGTGTGGGATCTTGGGCTTTCCAACTGATTCAACAGCAAGTTGAGGCAAACTGGAGCACAGATCTGCTTCACTTAATTATAGCCCAATACTAAACCAAGTAATGAGTCCAGGTAGATTAAAGTGGGCATATTGGGTGAATGAGGCCATCCTTTTAATCTTATGGTTTGTTTGGGCACCGGCGTTTTGTTAACTTGTGTTTAGATCTTGAGTAGACCTACATCACATTGTCTTAGCAGAAAGATTACCTCAAGATTATCTCAAGGCTTAGTATGCATCCATAGGGAAGTGCAACATTTCCCACCAATGTCCTGTTTCAAGAATCTGCTTCAAAATTAACTCATTCCCTTAAGTAAAATATTCCTCTTGAACTAATCCTAGTGTCTTACCCCGCCTTTCACAGCAGTACAGTTGTTCTCATCTGGCTTCTCAACTTCAGTCTTGGAGCAATTTGTTCTCTGAGTTTTGAAGTCAATTCGATATACGTGTCCAACCAGCATCTGAAATTCAAGGAGAAAAATGATTAGCAACTGTATTTAGACTGGATGCTGAATATCATAAACCCACGAAGAACAAAAAAACTTGGCTTGCTGTCTGGTTAGTTCATGTTGGATTCAATGGCCCCCAATTCTCTAGGATTCTAATAAAAACAAGCAAGTGAAACAGGCAAGGAAAAATGTGCTGCAGCTGCCAAAAAAGCCAGCACAGTGCTAGGCTGCATCAACAGAGGGATAGAATCAAGATCACATGAAGTGTTAATACCACTTTACAATGCCTTGGTAAGGCCACACTTGGAATACTGCATCCAGTTTTGGTCACCACAATGTAAAAAAGATGTTGAGACTCTAGAAAGAGCAACAAAGATGATTAGGGGACTGGAGGATAAAACATATAAAGAACGGATACTGGAATTGGGTGTGTCTAGTTTAATGAAAAGACATGATAGCAGTTTTCCAATATTTCAGGGGTTGCCACAAAGAAGAGGGAGTCAAGCTGTTCTCCAAAGCATCTGAAGGCAGGACAAGAAGCAACGGATGGAAACTAACCAAAGAGAGAAGCAACCTAGAACTAAGGAGAAATTTCCTGACAGTTAGAACAATTAACCAGTGGAACAACCTGCCTCCAGAAGCTGTGAATGCTCCAACACTGGAAGTTTTTAAGAAGAGACTGGACAACCATTTGGGTTTGGTATAGGGCAGGAATGTCAAACTCGCGACATCACATGATGTCATGTGACATATCAGGACTTTTCCCCCATTGCTGGCAATGGAGTGGGCTTGGTTTTGGCATGACACAGCCGGCTCGTGGGCCGGCAGTTTGACATGCCTGGTATAGGGGGTTAAACTAGATGACGTCCAAGATCCCTTCCAACTTTATCATTGTCATCATCATCATCATCATCATCATCATTTATTATTATTATTGTTGTTGTTGTTATTTTCCCTTAGAGGCATATAAGAAACTGTCATGGATCAAATAAAACCACTGATGCTCATGCCCAATATTGTTGATGTTCACCAGTAAGACACTCTAAAGTTTGAGTCGGGAATCTTTCTCATGTTTACTGGAGTTGCCTAGAGCTCAAATTGAAATCTTCTGCCACACAAATATGTGCTTTATCAGACTCATCATCTACCAACACAATTTCTGCATGCTTTCTCAATCTGGTGTCTCCAAGCTACATCCCTAGTTGACCCACCCACCTATTTGGGGGAAATTCAAACATATAAATCATTGGTCTTCCATTACAATATCAACTTTGTACGAGGCCAGCTGAATTGGGAAAAGAGGCAAGCTCAAAAGATAATTCTCTACCTCAAACCGTTTTTTTTTTTAAAAAATCTATGTTGAAATACAGTGGTAGAGTCAGAATTCACACCTTTCCTGATATTTTTGTTATTTCCACAATTTTGAAATAAAAGTCACTGCTGCTTTTAAGGTTAAATAATTTCACAACATCTTCCAGAGGCTTCTTCAGTTCTTGACTGTCTGCAGCAATCAGGCTGTGGCAACCAGGACACTCTTGAGCAAGAGATCTCCTATTGTCTTCAGCTATTGAAAATATATAAATAAAAACACAGGGTTTATATCGGGTTATTCTGAAAAAGGAAAAAAAAATACAAGAATGGCAGCTTGCATCGATCTTATTTTTTGAAAGAGATTAATGAACACATTTGGCCAATGCAAAAAATTGTACGAGTGCAAATTGTTCTGTAGCAATTTGGAGTTTGTTAGTGGTGGTTATTATCTATGGTTTCATCAGGGCTTCTAATTTGTGCATATAAAAAGAATGCTTTATTCCATTTCACTATACAGTGCTGCCCATTATCAAAAATGGCAGACAGCATTGTCCTTCCTTGAGCCAACAAAGTGCTGAAGCTATGCAGTACTTCCAAGAACCGCTGAAAATTGGTGAAACAGGCTGTATATCAAAAACACGTGGCATCAAGATGTTGCCAGCTCAAAGAAGAAGAACATTGATCCCAATTTCAGCAATATAGCCTGTTCATATTTAAGGGTCGTCCATTCCCTTTTAAACATTGGGGTTTATTACATCTAACTTTGCACATATGGTAGTTTGCACATTCATATAAAAAGTGAGTCTAGTCCCAGCCAATATATGTTTGGCTTGTATAATCTTGCTAGACAAAAAGATGCACAGCACCCTACTCCAACTCTACCCTCCTGGTGACCAAGTCTATTAGGACTATAACTCCCAGAATGCCTTTCCAGTATTCTTCTAGCTATGAATTCTGGGAGTTCTGAATACAACGTATAAGGTAGGAATGTATAGGGTTGTAGTGCAGCACTTTTAAGGGGCAAAATGATTTTTTTTACAGTTTAAAAGTTAAGGTTTAAGGTCACCATTCAGCCCTTAATCATTCTCCAAAAATTCAACAAGCCCAAACAATTTCCCCTGCACATTCTATTTCAACAATATGCAATTCCTTATTTTTCAGCTGAGCGATTCACTTCTTAACTGTAGTCTGGCTCATGATGAACTGAGTTACAGACTGGAAATTGAAGCTCGGGTTACTGTGGTACCATCCTTTCCTGACTCCACCCCCCCAAAGTATTGGTTTAAATCTGGTCACTGATTTTTTTTCTCCATTATTATCAGGAGCAAGGTAGAAAAAGGGTGATTTTTCAGAATGCTAACTTAAAAATTTACTTACCTGGTTTAATTTTGCAATTTTGTTCAATGGAGGTAAATTGTTGTGACTCATTAATGTCAATTACAGCTGTGCAGGTTCCACAGTGCTATAAGAAAAGCAAAAAGAGACATCAATTTTAACTCTGTGTTAAATATCAGGAGTTGTGTAAATCCACTTTCCATTGTTAAGAAACAGAACTTATCACTTTCATAGCCTTTAATATGAAGTGCCTATCTTCATTCCCTTATATGTATTATTCTATTACATTATCTCTGGATCCTATTATGCTCTTATATATCCTTCTACTATTAGTTGACCAGGAAGGGGGAAAACAGAAAGAACAAGAGAGCTATAGAATGTAGACTAAGCCAGGGCTCCTTAACCTTGGCAACTTTTAAAATTTGTGGACTTCAACTCCCAGAATTCCTCAGCCAGAAAAGCTGGCTGAGGAATTCTGGGAGTTGAAGTCGACAAGTCTTAAAGTTGCCAAGGTTGGAGATCCCTGGACTAAGCCGTCAATTGGCATCATTTAGAGCTGATCAATGGAAACACTCATAGAAACATCTATCATGATTGCATGGCTGGTACTAATAAACAGGCCTTCATTTCCTTGAGAAAGGAACCGATACATCTCAACAGGAAGAAAAGGGATGAGGGCGCAACAAAGTATTAAAATTTGTGGGAATCATCACTATGATCATGGTATGACATGTTTTTGGAAAAACTGAAATTTTTCTCACAAAAAGCTATTTGGAAAACCTGTGATGTCCTTGGTGTTGTCTGAGCTTGGTTGTTTTCTTGCAGACATTTCATTATCAAACTAGGTAACATCATCAGTGCTAGAAGGGAGTATGTTTTTCCCCCTCATTTTATATACTGGTAGCTTGTCTTGCAATGTTTGCGGGAGTGTTTTTGACTGGGCTGTTGTTTATTGTAAGATTGTTTTATCTGAGTTGGTAGTTCCTTGATTAGGATATTGTTGCTTCTTGATTGTTGGTCTGGTGTTAATCGTGCTGTTAATTTCTGCTTCTTTGGGTGTTGATTGCTGGTGAGATCTTTTGATCTTTTCGTTTCCTTTTGGACTGTTTGATTGTCTCTTTTAAATCTACCTATGATTCAAAAAAGCTGCAACCCTGAGCCGTAAATATTCTCTTTTCTTTATATTTGGAATCTCGCAAATCTTTCACCCATTGGGACACCAATGTTTCACTTATGGTTTTTTTTCCCCCTGTGGGCACGTACGTTTGTGTTAGTGGATATGACAGTGGTGGTGACCCTATGGCACGCGTGCCAGAGGCGGCACTCAGAGCCCTTTCTATGGGCATGCATGCCGTTGCCCCTGCCCCACCTCCGCCCATGGCGCCCTCACCAGCAGCCCCCCCAGAGGAGTCGCCCCCGAGCGTGGCCCTCGTGAAGCAGCGCAGCCAAGGACATGGCAGCTGAGCAGGGGGGACAAGACTGCCCTTGCACCCCGTTGCAGAGTTGATGCTGTGGGGCACAGGCGGAGGGCGTGGCCGCCATGGCGCTGCTGGACCGCCTGCGGGATCTGTGGCAGGCCGTTGAGGTGGTGAGTGGCCCTGCAGGTGGGCGGGATGCGGGCGGGATGGGCAGAGCAGGGGTGGGGCCGGTTTTGGGGCACTCAGTCTCTAAAAGGTTCGCCATCACTGGGATATGAGCTTGCAAATATGGTCTAATAAAGTAGTTCGAAGAATTTTATGAAAACAACATCAGTTTCTACACATCCAGTGCAGAGTTTGTGTCCCCCCAAAAATCCTATTTCTAACTCAATAACTTTCAACTTTGCTGGAGGTCATCACCCCTCATCCTGGACTCCAGTCAAGAAAAGAAACCTAAACTCTCTCCCCTCCTCCCCCCCACCTAACAGAATCTGATTCTTTCCTTCTATTGGTCTTCAGGGGTCAGGTGACTTTCTCTGGGCCTGATAGGCAGGATTGTTATTGAAAGGGCCAACTGCTCCTCAATGCAGACTTGCGTACAGGCTCAACAGTCATTGCTTGGGGGCCCGGGGAATTCTGGGAATTGAACTGCACATGTCTTCAAATAGCCAAATGTGAGAAATATTGTTATAGGCAATGCATCTAATTGTACTAAAAGGGGTCAACTTATTCTCCAAAGCACCCAAAGGCAGGACAAGGAACAATGGATGGAAACTAATCAAGGAGAGAAGCAACCTTAGAACTAAGGAGAAATTTCATGACAGTGAGAACAATTAATCAGTGGAACGACTTGCCTCCAGAAGTTGTGGGTGCTCCAACACTGGAGGTTTTTAAGAAGAGATTGGACAACCATTTGTCTGAAAGGATATAGGGTTTCCTGCTTGAGCAGGAGGTTGGACTAGAAGACCTCCAAGGTCCCTTCCAACTTTGTTATTCTGTTATACCCATCACTGAGGCTGGTGCCAAAACACAGTTTCGCTTCAAGTTTTATATTAATGTATTTTTTGCCTGGTTGCATAATGGCGTCTTTTGCCTCGTTGCATAAAGTGATCCTGGCAGCTTCATACTGTAGACCAGACATGTCAAACACAAGGCCCAGGGGCCAGATGCGGCCCGCGAAGTGGTTTCATGTGGCCCGCGAAGCCATCCTGGAAACAGTGACGGAACGGCCCCTATTGCCTTGGCTCTGGCCCAAGCCAGCTGGGAGCCAATGTACAGTTTTGTGGTGGCCATCTTGGCACTTGCCCCAGTGGACCATGCCTTGGCACTTGCCCTGGTCCCACCCCCTTCTGCCAGAGACCCTCAGATCTGTCCCACTCCTGCCCAGGCCCCCCATAGGCACCCTTGATGCGAATGATGTAGAACTGGCCATGCCCACCCAGTACACCACACCCACTCCATCCACGCCCACCCAGTAGGCTGCACCCACTCTGGCTACCCCCCCCACCCCCCGCCAGGGCAACCGCAATGCTGATGCGGCCCTCAGTGAAATTGAGTTTGACACCCCTCTCTCTTTTCTCCTGCTGTCCCCCCAAACTCTTTTTTGTCACTTCAAAGGAGGAAGAATAAATACATACTCCTTTTGAGGTCCTTAAAAGATCACACTTTTGCCAAGGCTCATCCGCAGCTATTGGACACGCAGTTTCTCTTACTTGATAGATGATAAGGAATTTTTTTCCAGAATCTGCCTGAAAAGGGTACGTACATGAGTGCTGTTGCAGTTTCATCTATGTATTTATTAAACTGATATGGCCGCCCCTCTCAAACACATGATTCTGGGTGGCTGGCAATTAAAACAACATAGGAATAAAGTGAATCATGACCAATGATTAAAAACATAAATAGCATACTTTATGCCAAAATTATGCTATTCTCATTTGGTGGGCAACCCACCTGGGTGGCCCATATCCTAGTAGTTAAAAAAACCTGCCAATGGTCTGTGTACTTGCAGCATGTAATAGTTCAAAGAACCTCAGAGAAATAGTTAAAGTTGTATCAATAAAGGTCATCCTCGATTTACAACCATTTTTAGCAACCCTGCAAAGTTATAGCAGTTTTGAAAAAAGTGACTTCTAACCAGTCCTCACACATACGACCGTCATAGCATCACCACAGTCATGTGATTAAAATTTGGACACTTGGCAACCGGAATGTATTTATGATGGTCCAGCATTTTGGGGGTCATGTGGTCATCATTTATGACCTTCCCAGCCAGCTTCTATCAATCAAAATCAATAAGGGAAGCTGGATTCGCTTAACGACTGCATGATTCGTATAACTGAAGTGATTCTCTTAACAACTGTGTCGAAAAAGGGTAGTAAAATCAGGTGCAGCTCATTAAACCACCTTGTTTAGCAACAGAAATTCTAGTCCCAATTAATGGTCGTAAGCTGAGGACTATAATGGTTTTGTACAGAGCTGGGCAGCACTTTGGATTCAGAGAGGAAAAGGTATTTTCCTAGAATTATGTAGGTACCTTCCCCTATTGTATTGTGAACCCCAGGACACACCCAATTTCATTATTTTATTGTTTTATCTATATATAAAATACGAAGAGAAATAGAAATGGGAAATTAGGGGAAGAAAAAAGAGAGGGGAGAAAAAAATGTAAGGTATAAGGGAAAAAAGAAAAAAAAAGGCATTGACTTCTGACTCTTTTTTAGCACAGTACAAAATAAAAACACTCCAGCCTCAACTTTTTGCTTTTACACGTTAGTATATAACTAGCCATTTCTATAACGACAAATCTATATACTGTAACTGACAAAACCAAAGTCAAAGTTTCATTTTTTTCATCACAAGCACAAAGTCCAGAAGTGAACACACCCAATTGACTTAGGAAGCTGCCATCGGGGGCTGTGTGTGTGTGTGTACTCACAAGTTCTCAGATGGACTTCTGACCCTTGAAATGCCTGCAACTCCCTTGGGTCAATTTCAGCATTCTCAATTCATTCCATGAATTTAATTCATGGAAATCCAAGTTAGGCAATGTTAAATGGAAAACATCCAATGGTTGTGTAATATTGTGTTTTGTATAGCGATCAGCAGAATTGGGAAGGAAGATTATGCCCCCAAAATATGGGATGGCAAAATAATTATCCCAATTCTCGGGGTTGAAATCCAATCTACTTCAAAAGTACCAGACTTATGAAGGCTGTTTAAAGACATGGAAGAATTCTCCCCTCCCAAAACAAAGCTTTTTTTAAAAAATAAAATGCTTGGTTGGAATGCAAAACCCCTCACAGCTTTTGGAATTACATTGAGCTGAAGTTCAATACTTTTGGATTATATTGGGAAGGTCCACTTACTGACACTAAATTCTCATTGGAATAGCAATAGGTTCCTTTCAGCAAATCTTAAGGTAGGGGAATAGGATTGCAAAAGAGAAAAATCCCAAATCAAAGGAACTAAATACAGTAAAGGTGACTACTTCCCACGCATGTAACAATTTTTTCTTTCTGTTAGAAACATTAAATCTGGAAGAAACTTCCAGATGACCACCATTCAACGTTGGGTAGAGGATGCTGATGGTGCATTCTTGTGCAAGTTCCCAGCTATGAATTTCCCATTAATTAGCTTTTTGATGTTGTTACCAAATTTACTTACTATTCTGTAGGCATGAAGGATGACCTCGAGGGCAAATTTATTCCCATGACTTCTGTCTTCATTAAGTATTTTTATTGCTGTAGCCATAGCATTGACAACTTCTGGATCATCTTTACCCAATTCGCCATCGACAGCCTCGGCTTGGCAAAGTCCAATGCTGAGGACTAGCAGAATGAAGACTTCCATACCCAGGTGAGAGAAGTTCCTTCTGAAATCTGATGAATGTGGGAAGGGGAGAAAGAGCTTCAAATATAACGGTTGGGGCATATCTTCCTAACGGAAATCAGAGCGCTTAAAGTAAACAAAACATAGACACAAATGTTTCACGAGCTTGGGTCATAATGAACTCAAGTATGTCAGTGTGAATATCCTTTGGGGTTTATTTAAGCATTAGTGGTTTTTTTTTTAAAAAAATACCAAGTTTATTCACTTGCAGTTCACAATACAAGTTGTTACTTTACAATGTCAGGGTTAGAACATACGGTTCTGACTGTAGGTCACTTTGCTTGATACTTGATACTAAGCAAGTTTCAAAGGCAGAAAGAATGGAACTTAATCGATTCCAAGGATTGGTAAATTTTTCTTCTCTCTTGCCAAGCTTGAGGAGATAATTATATCCATAACAGGATTAAACAGGGGTAAAAAAAATATATGATGGAATTGCTGGGTTATCAGAACTACAATGATTTTTCCGCCTCTTTTTCATCTTGCTGTTTTAAAATACTCCAAGGAAGGAAAAATGAGGTTGTTCTTAAAAAAAAAAAAATCAGGGATGGAGAACTGTCTTTTATTGATGATATTGCTACAGAAGTCAGCCTCTGGAGCAGAGATCCAGCAAAGGGAATATAATCAGTTGCCACAAGGAGATAAACATTGCCAAAGCCTACATGAGGGGTCTGGATCTATACCTGATTCTCCAGACCTTGTGGTATCACTGCTTTTAACTTGGGAACTCCAATCAGCTTTGAAAGTTCTCTGCACACAGTCCAAAAATGACTATAGTGCAGAAGATGACTTTGTTTCATGTTCTTGACATATTCTTATCAGTGATGTCAAGAATATGGCAAGAGTTGTGCTCCAGAGTTGTTCTGGAGCTGGCTTGTACCAGCTTCTAAATACCAATTGTTATTTTTTTCCAGAATAATGTGAGCTGGTTAAGAGCAGAGTTGAGCCACAGAACTGCCCTTGAAAAGCAGCCAAAAGCAGAGAACGGAGCAATAGATAGCTCAACATCATTGAATTATATCCCAATACTATTTACTTACTAATAATTTTGAGTAACAATCTTGGGATTTTAGCAAGCTAAAATGGATCTGGGTAGCATTTAAGGTGAACATATTGTGAGAACCCAGCCATGATAATATATAATTGTCTTCTAGTACTTCAGGAGTTGTCACAAAGAAGAGGGGGTTGACTTGTTCTCCAAAACACCAGAGGGCAAGACAAGAAGTAATGGGTAGAAGCTTGTTAAGGAGAGATGCAACCTAGAAGGAGAAATTTTCTGACAGTGAGAACAGGTGAGACCTGGTTCAAAAACAGCAACTGTGAGAGGGACCTTGGAGTCCTAGTGGAAGATCACTTGACCATGAGCCAGCAGTGTGCAACAGCAGCTAAAAAAGCTAACAGAATCCTGGGTTGTATAAACAGAGACATAGAATCAAGATCACGCAAAGTATTATTACCACTTTATAAAACCCTAGTAAGACCACACCTGGAATACTGCAGCCAAATTTGGTCACCATATCACAAAAAAGATGTTGAGAGTTTGGAAAAAATTCAGAGAAGAGCAACTAAGATGATCAGAGGCCTGGAGACTAAAACATACGAAGAACGGCTACGGGACTTGGGTTTGGCTAGTCTAAAGAAAAGAAGAAATAGGAGAGACATGATAGCAGTGTTCCAGCGTCTGAGGGGCTGCCACAAGGCAGAGGGGTCAGGTTGTTCACCAGAGCACCAAAGGGAAGGACAAGAAACAATGGTTGGAAACTGATCAAAGACAGAAGCAACCTGGAATTAAGGAGAAACTTCCTGACAGTGAGGACAATGAACCAGTGGAACAGCTTATCCCCAGAAATCGTGAGAGCTCCATCACTGGAGATTTTGAAGAAGAGACTACACATTCACCTGTTGACAGTATAGGTCAGTGGTGGCGAATCTTTTAGAGACGGAGTGCCCAAACTGCAACCCAAAACCCACTTTTGTATTGCCAGGTGCTGGGTGGGCGGGGCCCGCTGGGTGGGCGTGACCCACTGGGTGGGCATGGCTACAGTGGTCATGGCAGACTGGGTGGGCATGGCGAGGGTGGGCGTGGGCGTGGCCAGCTTTATGTTGCTCCTGGGGAGGGTTGTCTGTGGGGACTGGGCAAGGTTGGGGGAAATGCAGAGAGTCTCTGGCGGGTGGGGCAGTAGGCAGGAGGGTGTCTTGCTCAGCTGATAGCTTGGGGGGGAAGGGGGCAGCTACACCCCCTCCCAAACACTGCCGTCTCACGAAAGCAGAATGAAAACTCCAAAAAGCGACAAGGAAAAAATGTTAAAACAGAAGAGTGTCTTGCAATGGTTTTCTTCCCTGGGGGGCATGGGGGGAGGCTCCTGAGCCCCGTAGCTCTTCCGAGGGGGGGGGAGGAGAGTGAGGAGGGGCTGTGCTGGGATCGGGGCTCCTCGTGCCTTCTGCTGCTCGCCTGTGCTCTTCTGCTGCAGATACCTTGGCCTCTCCCCCCCCCCAGGCTGGGGCTGGTCAGATTCCCCCCATGGGCAGCACTGTGCCCATCCCCGGCCAGCCCTCCTCCTCCATCCTCCTGCTCCTTCTGTGTGTGGACTGCAGCTTACCAAGCCAGGCGGTGCCTCTCCCCGCACTCGTCCTCAGGCGGAGGAGCTGGCAGCCACGGCTCTTGCTCTCCTCCGGCCACCATCTGTGTGAGGCCTGAGCTCGGCGTGCCCGGCTGGCTGGCAACGGGTTGGAGAGTGCGGGATGGTGGCAGGTGGGGGTGGGCACTCCCGATGTCTGTGAGGGAAGAAGTGGTGAGAAGGCTCTGCGCCCAGTCCAGCCCAGCCCCGGCACAGCACGGAAAGCGAGGCAGCATGCATCCGACCCAACCCTCGCAGAGTGCCATTCTCCTGCCGCCCCGACCCAAACCTCGCAGAGCCCCGACCTGGTTCCTTACCTCCGCCCGGCTTGTTCTGTGGTCTCATGGCAGCGGCACTGGGCAGGAGGCGGCAAACGGCCGGTTTCGGTGTGGCGCGGCTGTTTGCTTCTGGCCACGGCCATTTGCTGATTTTGTAATAGAAATAATGAACACATTTACTTATTTATTTATTAAACTTATAGGTCACCCATATTGGTGACTCTAGGTGACTTACAATCAATAAAAATAATAATATGAAACATTAAAACAATAAATAGTAACACTAAACCTGGCTTAAAATTGATGAAGGGAGCAAGATGCCCATGAGGAGGAGGTGCCATTTTATCTTAGTCCATTACCCACCTCCAGAATTAGGCCCCAGGCCAGTTGGCAGAGTCAGGTCACCTCGTGGGGGGGCATGATGTTCCAGAACCACTTTACCTGTGCCAATTTTCAGTTTACGTCTTCTACTAGTGATCCCATTGTGCTCTTCTTCATTGCATCATGATCATTTATATGTGTACAAACAGGTTTGGAATAGTTCGCTCTGTTCCATTGTAAACAGTTGTGGAAGCTATATGTAATCCAACAGATTTATTTTTTTTATTAGTTGTATCCTCAGAGAGTTAACCTGTGCTCTTCCTGATGTTGACTAGCAGATACATTCATCTGTTTCCAGAATTTGGATGCTAACAATATCTGGTAGGCTCCTAAATCAACCAGTTGTGTGACCCCCAAAATTTCCACCAATCTGAACCTTTACATTTGGTTTTTCTTACCTAAGTGTAAAATCTTACTTTTCTCTACACTGAATTTCATTATGTTAGCTAGGGCCCAGCGTTCAAGTCTGTTGAGATCCATTTGGATCTTGAGCCTAGTTTCTGGGGTGTTGGCTATTCCTGCCAGTTTAGTGTCAACCAGAACACACACATGAGCAGGAGATCTCACATTTTTTTCAACAGTGGAAAATATGCAGACCAAAATACAGGTTTACAGATAGTCCTTGATGTACAACCACAATTGACCCCAAAATTTACTGTCAAGCCCCTGTGGGCTTGCCATTAACGGGAGGAGGGAGGAGGGGACAAGACCATCGGATGGAGGTGTCCGGAGGCAGTGGATGGGACCAGCAGCATAGATGGCAGCAACATCTCTTTCTCTCCCCCATTCCTGTCTGCTGGAAGGGGGACTCTGCGGAGCGCAGCTACAAGGCCATCCCGCCGAACAACTTAGCGGCGCGGAGAAGCGGCGGAGAACTGAACGCTGAAAGCCTGCCTCGTTTCCTTGCCTTGCTGCCCTACTGGCACGCACGCCGGATACTGGGTGGGGGGTGGGGGCGGCTCGGAGGCACCTATTTAGAGCACTGGGAGGCAGTTGCTCCCAGCGCTGACTTTCTTTCTGTTCGTTGGAATCCCGCATGCCAGAGCATTCCAGACATAAACCAGCCACTTGTGACCATTAACGGCTTGTTTCTTGTTGGAGTCAGGGGTGTGGCAAGGCTGTCTGACATTTACGTTGCTAAGCGAGATACTTGTTAAGTTGAGTTTTGCCCCATTTTACAACGTTTCTTGCCACAGTTGTTAGGTGAATCACTGCAGTTGTTAAGTTCGTAACACGACTGTTAAGTGAATCTGGCTTCCCCATTGACTTTGCTTGTCAGAAGATCACAAAAGGTGATCACATGATCTCAGGACACTGCAACCATCATAAATATTAACTACTTGCCAAGAGTCTGAATTTTGATCACATGACCATGGGTTATATGTCAACGCTGCTAACATTGGATGTTTTTTACGTTGACAACAGATGGAAATGTAGCCCTCTTTTTCCTTTTGCTTTTAGAGTTAGATCAGCGGTTCTCAACCTATGGGTCGCGACCCCATTTGGGGTCGATTGACCATTTCACAGGGTCACCAAGCAAGGCTGTCCGCCATTTTTTTTCCCTTTTCCGGTGGGTGCCTTACCTCCTTTGAGCTGGGCCAGCTGGTGGTTGTCCTGCTCCGTCTCTGCCGTTTGCCAGCTACGCCTCGGCCGGCGCAGGGGGCGGAACCATGCATGCGCGGCGCTCCCGGGCAGGGAAAGTCCTCAACGTATGACCGGTTGGGTAGTCCTCGACTTTCGACCGGTTTAGTCCTCGACTTACGACCGGTTTAGTCCTTGACTTACGACTGGTTGGGGGTCGCGGCATTAAAAAGGTTGAGAACCACTGAGTTAGATGATGTTGGGAGGGGGGATGTGAATGAGAGTCTAGACATAACATACCAAACCTAGCGTGAGAAACAAGGGTATTGTAACCAGAACTGATAAGAATTTGGCGGGCTGGAGAACTGGAGAGGAAGCCCGAGCTTCAAGCTAATTGGGGAATGTGATTTATGACTGTTAATTAGAGGAGGGAATTGTCCTTTGATACTATGTGCTCAGGGGAGGGGAATCCAGTTTTTAGCTTTGATTATGCACTGCCGATGTTATGCTACTCAAAATAAAGATTCTTTAAGGTAAACAATACCTCAAAGTTCTTTTGAAGAGTTTCATCTGTCAGAACCATGACAATGTGAAAAATAGTCATAAGTCACTTTTTTCAGTGCCGTTGTAACTTTGAATGGTCACTAAGTTGTGAATGCTCCAACATTGGAAGTTTTTAAGAAGAGACTGGACAATCATTTGCCTGAAATGGTATAGGGCGGTGAACATACCTAATTCTTTCCTCCTCTTTTCCCTACAACAACAACCCTGTGAGGTGGGATGGACTGAGAGAGAGAGAGAATGACTTGCCCCTAATCACGTAGCCGGCTTTCATACCAAAGGCAGGACTTGAATTCACTGTCTCCTTGTTTCTAGGCCAGCACCTTATCTACCATATCAAACTGGTTCATCCTTGGAAATGGCTACATTCAGCCCAGACAAAAACAACAACAACAACAACAACGATAATAATAATAATAATAATAATAATAATAATAATAATAATAATAATAATAATAATAATAATAATAATAATAAAGTTGGAAGGGACCTTGGAGGTCATCTAGTCCAACTCCCTGCTCAGGCAGGAAACCTATACCATTTCAGACAAATGGCTGTCCAGTCTCTTCTTAAAAACTTCCAGTGTTGGAGCATTCACCGCTTCTGGAGGCAGGTTGTTCCACTGATTAATTTTTCTAATTGTCAGGAAATTTCTTCTTAGTTCTAGGTTGCTTCTCTCTTTGGTTAGTTTCTATCCGTTGCTTCTTGTCCTGCCTTCAGGCACTTTGGAGAATAGCTTGACTCCCTCTTCTTTGTGGCAGCCCCTGAGATATTGGAAAACTGCTATCATGTCCTCCCTCGTCCTTCTCTTCGTTAAACTAGACATACCCAATTCCAGCAACTGTTCCTTATATGTTTTAGCCTCCAGTCCCCTAATCATCTTTGTTGCTCTTCTCTGTACTCTTTCTAGAGTCTCAACATCTTTTTTACATTGTGGTGACGTTCCTCCACATAACCTCCTTGACCCGCCCCTTTACTGCAGGGGTCTCCAAACTTGACTGTTTAAGACTTGTGGACTTCAACTCCCAGAATTCTGGGAATTGAAGTCCACAAGTCTTAAAGTGGCCAAGTTTGGAGACCCCTGATCTACTGGTTGTGTCTTCATAGCAGCCAGTCCATCTTGCTGCCAGTCCACAGCTCGAAGAGATTGCAAACGTTCATTACATCACTGCAGCCATCATAAGTGCGAGTGAGTTGTCAAACATCCAAATGTAAATTACATGACCATAGGGATGCTGCAATGGTCATAAGTGTGAAAAATGGTCATAAGTTACTTTTTTCAGTGCCGTTGTAAGTTCGAATGGTTTATTTAATAATAATAATAATAATAATAATAATAATAATAATAATAATAATAATAATAATAATAATAATAATAATAATAATAATAATAATAATAATAATAATAATAAAAGTTGGAAGGGACCTTGGAGGTCATCTAGTCCAACCCTCTGCTCAGGCAGGAAACCCTATACCATTTCGGACAAATGGCTGTCCAATCTCTTCTTAAAAACTTCCAGTGTTGGAGCATTCACAACTTCTGGAGGCAGGTTGTTCCACTGATTAATTGCTCTGTCAGGAAATTTCTCCTTAGTATGAAATGAACTGTACTTGTACTTGTACTTGTACACACACACACACACACACACACACACACACACACTGTTACGATACCAAGTTTATTTACCAGCTGTTCAAAATTCATGTGTGCAATTTACAGTGTGAAAGTCAGAACATGTTTACAACCACGGGCGGTTCTGAGAATTTCAAGAACATTTTCTAGGTTGATGATCAGCCAATTTTAAAGGGAGAAAGAGTGGAATTTGAGAATCTTTTCCCAAGGGCTGCTGTTTTTCACTCTCTATTGTCAGTATTGATGAGGTAAGCATGTGGTGCATGATTCAGGGAGTAAAAATGTGATGTAAATGCTGAGTCAACAGAACTAGGAGGCTGCTTTGGAACGTGCCCAATATTTTCCTTTGTCAGCCTATGAAAAACAGTTTTCAGAGCCACATGGAACATCCTTCCTTCAGCACTTTTGTAGGATAAACATTAAAATCCCACCAACAGAATAAACTTATCCAGTTTTTGGACAAGTTCTCAGTATTTGGAATAGATATACCCAGATCAGGGGTGGGGAACAATGGCCTCTTTATGACTCATGGACTTCAACTCCCAGAATTCCATTTCTGAGCCAGGAATTTTGGGAGTTGAAGTCTACGAGTCATAAAAGGGCCATTGTTTCCCACCCCTGACCTAAATGATGAATTTACAGTAGGAAAATAAAAAACAATTTAACAATGAATAAGATGAAAATGGATGAATTTTTGGACTGTTTATTTTTACAAGCATAAGCATAATTATTTGTAATCTGCCATTGAGGCCTACTCTGTATTCCATTTTGTATTCGAGCCTATGTGCAATTTGTCTGAGAAATCATTGTTTTACAATTTTATGAGCGTGTGGTTGCAGGGACCTATCTCTTACCTAAATAAAAATCCTTGCAGAGCAGGTTTGTGCTAAAATCACCCTTTGTGGTTTTTTAAATTAATTTCAAGTCAATAACAGAAAGATAAGATCAAGATAGTGTTGAAAGAAAAATAATCAGGTCCAGTCCAAGCCGGGAATAAATAAATTGGAGGCTGTTTGGAAAGAAGGTTCTGTTTATTGAAGAACAGAACCAACAAAACCAATGTGGTTCTTGGATAACTGACCAAATGGAGTTGGGATAGGTGGGCTTTTATACCTTCTTTGGGGTTTTGTGTTTGGAGTTGTTCCTGTGCTTGTGCAATGTACTTTGAGCTTGAATGTGCCCTTTTGATATTCTAATAGTGGTGGGTTAATCCTATTATGTTCTAAAGATTATGTTCCTGTCCTGGAGTCTTTGTTTTTCTAATCCCATCAGCTCAAACCTTCTCTGGAATCAGACATTGCATAAGAAGATTCTTTCTACAAAATCCACTTTCTCTGTATGTGGTGCATGCAATCTACTCCTTAGCATAAAACATTTAGGATCTTCCTTCCAGATTTTTATGGAAAGACTGAAAAAAACAAGTTGCTTTAAAGAATGGCAGAGAAGGACTATTATTGCACATGTAATTATGCAACACCTGAAATACATTTTTCAAATCATTTCCAGAGCATGCATCACTCTAAAATTATATATAAGCTATGCTCTCTGATATTTATCTCTTGTGGTTACCATTTATGGGGAATTTAAATTAAAATCAACACATATGAATGCAGCTATTATTTTTTCCATGAAAAGCTTTTTACTGTGCTGATGGTGTAGGGAATAAAGACAAAAATCTTGGCAAGAGGTCATGTTTGGGCTTCCCTGGGCATGACTTTGATCCCTCCGGGAAAGGTTGTATTGTATGTTTTCCATGTCTTCCTTGGTCAGGCAAAGGATGGTCAAGAAAGTTGGCACCAGGAGCTTGGAGGACATCGTGTTCATTCAAAATGGGAACGTGATGGACCGAGCCCACACTACTATGATGGAAAGAATCTTGATCTTCTAAGGACTGGCTTTCTTCTCTTTTATATGCAGTGTCATTAGACCTGTGATGATGGTGGTGGCAGCGATGCCAGTGGCCACATTTAGGAAACCTCCCACATGGCCGTGGGTGATGATCAACTGGTCTATGAGGAAAAGGTCGGGGAGGTGGGGGCCCAGGAGGTGGTGGAGGATATTTACTAGGAGGAAGATGATGGGGACCACCGGGAGGAGGAGGAGGATATTGGGGCCCTGGAGGAGGGGGAATGTCAGGACGTTCCTCTTGTGTCTGCTCAGAATTATGGTTGCCCTTGGGACCTGCAGGACCAGCTTGATAATGGCCAAGAATTGGTGGGTCTCTATACTCTTGGAGGTGTCCAGGATGGTGAGAGTGATTGTGGTGGTGATGATGATGATGATGATGATGGGGGTGACGATGATGGTGATGACGGGGGTGATGAGGGTGACAATGATGATGATGATGGTGAGAAGGATGATGTTCATGTAGCCGATATCTGCATTCATGCCCAGTTACATTGCAATGATGATGGCTTTCTCCTGAATCATGGTGGAAGTGGTGAGGATGATGATGAGGGAAGATGCTGAGAGTCTTTGCAAAGGAAGTTAAAAGAACAAGCCATCATTTGTGATTGTATGGAACACAAATGAGAATTAGAAAAAAGAAACCAAGTTAGTTTGGTTTGCTGTGTATTTGTGAATGTGTGTAACACATATTGCAAGAAAAATGTAAAATACCTAAATCAAAGTAATATATCGATAAAAAACTCCCTTTTTACTACCCTGTAATCCTATAATTTGGGGTAGAGTCAGGGCAACTGACCGGAGCTGAGTGTTTACTGGCCAGATGCCCTTCCTGATGCCATGGGGAGATCGCAGCAAAAGTATTTAATAATACACTTAAATATATAAATGAAAAGATACAGTATATGAAAGTATCTCACAATCATTGGTCTGTTTACTATTACATTTGTCATATGGGATTGAACTGAATGATCTGATTATGAGGTATTGCACCACTTTTCAAATGCAGATACGAATTACAACCACGGTTGAGCCCAAAATTTCCATTGCTAAGCGAGGTAGTTTTTAAGTGAGTTGTGACCTTTTTTGCCACAGTTGTTAAGCAAATCACTGCAGTTGTTAAGCGAATCGTGCAGTCATTAAGTTAATCTGGCTTCTGTCATTGATTAGCTTGTTGGAAGCTAGCTGGGAAGGTTACAAATGATCACAAATGACCCAGGGACAGTGCAACCGTCATAAATACATGCCAGTTGCCAAGTCTCTGAATTTTGATCATGTGACCGTGGGGATGCTGCAACGGTTGTAAATGTGAAAACCGATCCTAAGTACTTTTTTCAGTGCTGTTGTAACTTTGAACGGTCGCTAAACAAATGATTGTAAGTTGAGGACTACCTGTAGTCCTTGAATTACAGGTGCATTTGGGACTGGGTGATGTGGTTGTACAGTGTGATGTCATGTGACTGCATTCTTAGCAATGGCAATCCCAAGCAGTCCTGGTTGCTGTTGTAACCCCAAGATTCGTGGGTTGTTAAGTGGGAAGCAGTGGAAGTTCAGGTAAGGAGTGCAGTGGTGACTCAAGGTTTGTTGTTGGGAGTGTGGGAGGCTGTCGAAGGCTCTGGGAGGGCTGGTGTAAGCTGTGTGTGGATGGGGTGGTCTGGGCAAGAGAAAAAGTGAGAGTAACTTACTGGAGCAACTGGTGACCTTGCCTGTTGGCTTTCCGATTGTCTTTGCTTGTGGAAATAGCAATAGCAACAACATTTAGACTTACATACCTCTTCACAGTGCCTTATAGCACTCTCTGGGTGGTTTACGGTGTCAGCACATTGTCCTCAACAATCTGGGTCCTCATTTTACCGATCTCAGAACAATGGAAGGCTGAGTCAACCTCGAGCCAGTCAGGATCAAACTCCTGGCAGTGGGCAGAGTTAGCCTGCAATACTGCATTCTAACCACTGTGTGTCACCAGGGCTCTAGAAAGCCAGCAGGGAAAGTCACAAATTGTGATCGTGTGACTATGACTCTCTCTCATGTCATCCTTGCAATCCAGGCATCCTAGTGTCCCAATTGTGATCACATGCCTGCTGGGGTGCTATGATGGTGAGAACTTTGAGGATCACTTGTACGTCCTTTTTTTTTTTCAGCACTGCCATAAGTTTGAATGATCACTGAATGAATGGGCACAAGCCGAGGACTACCTGTTTCATCTGTTTTACGGTAATAGTGTACTTTCCTTATTTGGCTGATACCGGCAGGGAGGTAGGAGATAGGAAGATGAGAGAAATCTGGGGATCCAGTGTGACTAAGGCTGCAGTCTCTTGGGAAAAACCTGAGTTGTGGGTAAATTGTAAACTCCTCCCCTTTTTGAAAAGACTTTTAAAGAGGAGACTGAGATTGTTCTGCATGCTGTGATTCATATTCCTGCTGATGGCTACCATTGCCCTTAAGGCTATGTGTTTTTCCTCAAAGCTGTTAAATCATTTGCACTCTTACCTGAATATCATAGATTTCACAGGAGTCTACTTGAACCACATCTGGGCTTTGTGTCTCTTTAACAATTCTTCCTATGCAAAATCCCAGATTCTACAGAGAAAAAGAAATGATAACACTTACGATAGTATTGAATTTTCTAAATTTGATACATATGTCATCTTTCTCTCTCTCCCCTCCCTCTCTCCCTCCCTCCCTTTCTCTCTCCCTCCCCCTCTCCCTCTCTCTCTCTCTCTCCCTGTCTCCCTCCCTCTCTTTTTCTCACCCTCCCTCCCTCCCTCTCCCTCCTTCCCTCTCCCTCCCTCTCTGTTTCTCCCTCTCC
>NW_015387750.1:119071-138307 GCF_001527695.2 Protobothrops mucrosquamatus | reverse complement strand
CTTGGTCCTGGGGAGGAAAGCTATGGCAAATCTAGACAGCACACTAAGAAGCAGAGACATCACCCTGCCAACAAAAGTATAGTCAAGGCCATGGTTTTCCCAGTTGCAATGTATGGCTGTGAAAGTTGGACCATAAGAAAGGCTGAGCACAAAAGAATTGAGGCCTTTGAAGTACGGTGCTAGAGAAGACCCCTGCGAGTCCCCTGGACTGCAAGGCATTCAAACTGGTCAGTCCTAGAGGAGATCAACCCCGACTGCTCTTTAGAAGGCCAGATCCTGAAGTTGAAACTCAAGTACTTTGGCCACCTAATGAGAAGGAAGGACTCACTGGAGAAGAGCCTGATGCTGGGAAAGATGGAGGGCAAGAGAAGAAGGGGACGACAGAGAATGAGGTGGCTGGATGGAGACCCTGAAGCAGGAGGCGTGAGCTTAAATGGACTCCAGAAGATGGTAGAGAACAGGAAGGCCTGGAGGAACGTTGTCCATGGGGTCGCGATGGGTCGGACACAACTTCGCAACTAACAACAACACCTTTTGCATATATTAAAGTTCTTGGCTTCTCAACTCACAGCTTTTCCATCAGGCAGGAATTCACATTGGGAAACACTTGCTGGGTCAGTGTTTCTAGGGCATTTCGTCTCTTTTATGGTGAATTCAACCATGAATACCGTACGACTGGCCACCTGCATAAAATAAACAAAACAGTGATCAAATTACATCCAACTTTTCTAATATTACACTTCATTTTGGCATTAGCATCTAAGGATGACTACAGAGCAGATGTAATTTTTTCACCTAGGAAAGTTTTAGAAAAATCAGGCTATTCCATGGAGTCTGTTCTAAATCAGAATAATCCTAGGCATAAGATAGGTTACGAATAAAGAGGATTAAAGATGCCACTTCTTGACACTGCTAGTACAATACAGTAATGACACTATCAAAGGGTTTTAATACAGTTAAGATATGGGTTAAATTTGATATGCGTTTCATTCATAAGAATAGCAACTACAAGAATGACCTTTTTAAGAAGAAAGAAAGGAAGGAAAGAAGAGAAAGAGAAAAAATAACAGAACAGAATAACAGAATAACAGAGTTGGAAGAGACCTTGGAGGTTTTCTAGTCCAACCCCCTGCTCAGGTAGGAAACCCTATACCATTTCAGGCAAATGGTTGTCCAGTCTCTTCTTAAAAACTTCCAGTGTTGGAGCATTCACAGCTCCTGGAGGCAAGTTGTTCCACTGATTAATTGTTCTAACAGTCAGGAATTTTCTCCTTAGTTCTAGGTTGCTTCTCTCCTTGATTAATTTCCACCCATTGCTTCTTGTCCTGCCTTCAGGTGCTTTGGAGAATAGCTTGACTTCCTCTTCTTTGTGGCAACCCCTGAGATATTGGAAGACTGCTATCACGTCACCCCTCGTCCTTCTCTTCATTAAACTAGGCATACTCAATTCCTGCAACTGTTCTTTATATGTTTTAGCCTCCAGTCCCGTGATCATCTTTGTTGCTTTTTTCTGCACTCTGTCTAGAGTCTCAACATCTTTTTTACATCATGGCGATCAAAGAGAGATAGAGTAGTGGAAGGTGCTTAAGGGGAGTGGATTTTCCATTGCTGATCCTTTCTTTCCGGACACCTTGGGAAACAATTTTTACATAAGCCTACTGATCCACGGGAAAACATGGATACGTACTGCGCTGATAACCTTTTGGACTTTCTCCACCTTGAAATAATTTGACTCATTGCTCCCCAGGCTGTACGTCTCTAAAATCTTGTTGGCTTCTTCAGTGTGCTTATCAGTGTCTTCTAGAACTGTTATTCTTACAGGGCAATCCTTGCATTCATATAGTTTTGGTGGAACTGTTAAAAAAAAAAAGCACTGTTATCAACACTGCAGCATCATTGATCTGAGTTGTCTTCACACATTAAAGCTGGAACAAATTAGTAAAAAATTAATCTTCCAATGTAATCTTTGAATACTAAAGTTCTCAAAAAATGTCCTTTTAAAATTTTTGATCTCACCTAAGTGATAATATCTATTACCACCCTGCTTCTGCCACGAAAAATTAAAATTCAGAAGTCTCATGTCCGGCAGTGAAAACCTTTCCCTCTCCCACGGTAAGATATGATGTTCATTTTTCTAACAGCATTTCTATTTATTCTATTTATTTATAAAATTTATTGGCCACCCATCTTACCATATAGCAGTGGTGGCGAACCTATGGCACGGGTGCCAGAGGCGGCACTCGGAGCCCTCTCTGTGGGCACATGTGCAGTTGCCCCAGCCTTGCCTCCCCCCACGACCCCCTCCTCTCAAGCAGCCCCCCTGAAGGAGAGTCGCCCCCGAGCGTGGCCCACACGGAGCAGCGCAGCCAAGGACATGGCAGCCAGGCAGCGTAGACAAGACTCTGCCCTCACACCCCATCATGCAGTTGATGCTGCAGACTGCGGGCAGAGGGTGTGGCCGCCATAGCGCTGCTGGACTGCCTGGGCAATCTGCGGCGGGCTGTGGAGGCGGTGAGTGGTCCTGTGGGCAGGGGGGTAGGGGATAGGGGAGCAGAGCGGGGGCAGGACAGGAGGGTGGAGTGGGGGCGGGGCCAGTTTTTGGGCACTCGGTCTCTAAAAGGTTTGCCATCACTGCCATAGAGTAATTCTGGGAGGTTTACAATTGCGTAAAATCTAAAACGTAAAAAAAACCAACATTAAAACCAAAAACATATGGGGAGGGCGGGGGGGATGGGGAGGAGGTGGGATCTATTATTACTCAATCAACCACCTCTATTCCACTGTTGCCCCACAGTGAGCCCAAGCTGACTGACAAAGCCACGTCTTTAGGCCCTTACAAAAAGATAGGAGGGTTGGGGCCAATCTGACATGGGATGGGGCAAGATGTTCCAGAGGGCAGGAGCCAAAGCAGAGAAGGCCCTCCTCGTGGATCCCGCCAGCCAGAATAATCAGGCTGACAGGACCCACAGCAGGCCTCCTCTGCCGGCATGAGTGGGTCGGGCCAACCCCAGTGGGGTGAGACAGTCCCTCAAGTAACCTGGACTATCTATCAGTTAATACGACTGCAATTTCTGAGGTTGTGCAGATGAACTGGTGAAGTATTGACATAAGCACATAAAAGCAGTCCTCCATGTTTATCTGCAACCAGGGGTATCTATGGAAAAGGGTCCAATGGATATGAATACCCCCCAAAAATTGTGGCTTTGATCAGGACTGATTTTTTGACCCTCCTGTTATAGGTACCTCTTTCTATAACCTCACATCCTGACCCACTGTCATATCTGCCTTCCCCCAAACCGCAGTTGAATGTCTTGCCTTGATTCTTGTTTAATGCATCGATACATTTAGATGATAATTCTTGTCTGTCTAGCTCTTTCTTTCTTTCTTTCTTTCTTTCTTTCTTTCTTTCTTTCTTTCTTTCTTTCTTTCTTTCTTTCTTTCTTTCTTTCTTTCTTTCTTTCTTTCTTTCTTCCATCCATCCATCCATCCATCCATCCATCATCTATCTATCTATCTATCTATCTATCTATCTATCTATCTATCTATCTATCTATCTATCTATCTATCTATCTATCTATCTATCTATCTATCTATCTTATCTATCTAATTTAAAACTGAAAAAAATGTTTAAAGGAAGCGGCATTTGGCTTGTGTGTACAGACCTGTCATCATCCTCTAAAAATTGGAAGAATCAGACTTTTCCCTCAAACATTTCTAGGAGACAAGATTGTACATTGTCTGAAGGTGCAAAAAATAGCCCTCTAGGTCACTGAGATGCTTTTTTATTTGATTTTGAACTTGTAATTTAGAAGATGTGAATACCTGGACTGACAGTGCAGTTGTATGCGTATAGCAGTTTTCTTTTGGAAAGTTCATTTATATACACAACAGCCTTACATTGTCCCAAATCCTGGAAAAGACATAAGAAAAGGCATCAGTTCCAAACTGTATTTTACAGAAAGACAAAAGCCACTAGAAGTTGACTCCTAGCAATGTCCTGGCCATGATTATGGAATGTTCTTGGTACTAGTACGACAAGCTTGATTTACCATGTCCTTCTTTCCAGAGTGGATTTTCAAGTTCCCTTCTTAGTCTACAAGCTTGTTTTTCTTGGATCTTGTTCTGACCCAGAATTAAGTTGCGTTGTAAACCCGGGTCAGACAGATTAACTCAATAGAAATGATTGCAAAACAGACATATATTTATTCAGAGAATTACTTGCATTTTATGATCAGGTCCAGAACAGATCTTCTATTCAAGTATTAACCATCGCTGACCCTGCTTGGCTTTCTAAGGCACCCAGGGCAGTGTAAAGGTTAAGGCTAGTGAGAGGGGAAATCAGGAATTCTGAGCTTAGAGGAGGACATGTTGTAAACATATCCCAAGGCCTCCAGTTGATTTGCCAAAGTTCTGTTAATTCTGAAAGATTACAGGGAGAAGTCTAAAGTTTGAACTCTGGAGCATAAAATATTGAAGCTTCTGGCTTCTCTGCCTTTGAAGCTTTATTATTGTCTGAGATCAAGATTCTAATCTAGCTAAGTTGTCTCTATGGGTTGGGCTAAGTGTAGTGAAAAGCTCAAACAAACTTAAGTATGTGAAGAAGTGACATTTGGTGCCAAAACCAGGTATGAAGACTGACATCCATTGAGGAGCTGCTACTTGCTGAAAAATTATCCAGGAAGAATGTGTTTATGGAGTCACCTAGAGTCACACTTAGCTCAAAGAGTCCTTATCTTTAACACTATATCAATACATAGCATTATATCAAACATGCAGATGATATCAGCTGAGGAGTATAAATGTGGAGCACTTTGGGGCCTCACCCAAGAAAAACCTTTTTCTAAAACTTGTATTTTTCGATGAGATTATGGCAGTACAAATAATGTGTTAACGTCATATTTCTGTTGGTTTAGTCAGGGGTAGGCAACCTTGGCTCTTTCATGACTCATGGACTTCAACTCCCAGAATTCCTGAGCAGCCATGCTGAGGGGAAAGGGAAAAGTTTCCAAGCTGAGCCATGCTGGCTCAGGAATTCTGGGAGTTGAAGTCCATGAGTCATAAAAGAGCCAAGGTTGCCTACCCCTGGTTTAGTGGTTACAAAAGCAGGACTTTCCACAGAGGTATATTTCAAAGAGTTGATGTTAGGAAGAATAGAGATGGCCATTACTTGCCGTTATACTTAAGAATGGTCTGTGTCCACAGGATGACCAGTGTTTTCTGGATATTACAGGACACTGCGTTTCCAAGACATCCAAAGTTAGGTATGTTATGGATGCATTTTCCTGAAATGGGAAAGAATAAGAGTGAAGTGGAAGAAAATCAGGCATGTTCTGCTGAAGATGTTTAATAAACTAAGAGGTAGATTCATTAACAAAAATAAAGATAAATTTTCATTTTTAAAAAGTAGCTCACAATCTAGCGTTTACACATGATAATGTGGATCTTGAACCACAGCAGTGAAAATCAGTATTGCTGATTTCCAGGTGCAACGTTTCTGCTGGTTTCTGCTTATTTCAAACACGCACATAAATTCGTGTTTTGAAAAGGTTGATTTCCTCAAGAACTTCCTGAAAAAGATTAAATCGGATGACATCCATCCGGGATTATTAAAGGTCATTACAATCCCACTTCAAATTATGAAATAAATGAACAAAGCAAACAGCAGAGAACAAGGGTGAATTATTTGATTAGGAAGCCACCTGATCAAATTGCCAAACTAGAATCGGATTTCCATCTCAATGTGAATTTTTAAAAAGCAATGAGAAGCCAGCTTGGATGATTTCTGAATACTGCATATCATATCAGAAACTGGTTCCCATCTGTTCAATTCCAAATCAAATAAATGGTTTTAATTTTCGATGACAGGTTTATTTAACCCTTAGAAAGAGAAAACTCGGATTGATTTCTGCATTTTCTGACATTTTTCGTGGTTGGTTTTCTGACACTTGCAATTATATTCAGATGGCTCTGGATAGAATAGCTAGATCAGAAATTCCCAACCCCTGGGCCATGGCCCACTACAGGGGCTGTGGCCTATTCCCAACCAGACCGTGTGAGAGGCGGGCTAGCGCGCACGCTTGCATGTACAGCTCACCTTCAGAGTGGGGGGCCAGTGGGTGTGCATCCGCGTGTGCAGCTCAACGTGCAAATCAAGCTGTGCATGCATGCGTGTGTGCCAGCCCACTGCTTGCACAAATCAAGCTGCACATGTGTATGCACTGGCCTGCTGCTTGGGTGGTTGGTTCCCCTCTCCCCCCTCTACTGGGTCATCAAGCCACAGAGGTTGGGGACCGCTGAGCTAGATGATAGATTATCAAACTAAGCAATGATTGTCTTTGTTGTCCTTCAGAGACTTCCCCATTCTCTGAGGCACCCTGGGCTCCACTTCCTGTTCCTCAGAGTCCCCACAGGCCTTAGCCTGCTTCCCACCCAGCCACCCAAGGGAGCCTAAAATCAAGCAGCAGAAGCTACTGGTGCATGGAGGGCTGCTAGAACTTGCAGGTGGAGGCCTGCTTCCCCCTCAGCCACCAAGGGATTTGCAGGACTCAGCCTGCTCCACAGCCAGATCCAGGGTCCAACAACACCCAACTTACCATTCTGTTTTTACAGAGAGGTGCCTGGCCTGTCAGACCGATAAACGGAGATGATTGGCTTGTGGTCTGTTGCCCAGAGACGATGCCCAATTAAGTCCACCGGCCACAAGACACTCCTTGAGCAAAATTCCATTATTGATGCACAACAGCAAAGGGGTTGCCTCCAAAGAGGAGTCGTCGTCGTCATACATGGCTTTTTGTAATTTTTCACAGGAAGCAAGTGCTGCAATTGGCTACTTGTTAATGCGCAAGCAGACTTGATTAATGCCATTCCCACATGTCTGTGGTGTGTATTTTAGGATGCTAATGAGCCTTTCTGGGGCAAGGGGGGGGATCTGACTATCTAGGACAGATGGGGTGGTGGTGGTAGTGGTGGTACTGAGGCTTTCCCCGAATCTTGCAGAACTTGACACTGTGAAGGGACCAAAAACGTAATCTTTTATGTATAATCCATCTTTCCTGTATAACATAGTCCAGCCATTGTTCATTTATTTTGTTTGCTTTCTGTACGTGCTCCAATGTAATGTAAATTGTGCTGAGCAAAGAGAAAGAAAAGCTTTCTGTTACTTTAAAAATGTTACTGCTATAGCTTGCAACATGCAGTAGCGTTCTTTTTCCACTCCCTTTCTCCTTGGATGGTAAATGTATTCCTTTGCTTCTCTACAGTGGTGCCTGCAAAGGAACAAGTTAAGTTTCTGGGCTAATTGCCATCTATTGAGCTATTGTGTATTCAGAGCTTAGAGATGCAGAATTGCAACATGCTTGATAGATAAGGACATTCAAACGAAAAAGAAATTTTTAGATGTGCAGAACCCTTGCAGTGTTAAGGGGAAAAAAAGTGTATTAGTTATAAAAGGAAGAACTTTTTGATTAGGACCTGCTCATTGTCTTCTGTCTCACAGTGTGCGTGCATGTGACAAGAGATTGGGACACTTTGATCAAAGGAATAAAACTGTATTCTTTTCAGTAGCTTTGTGTTCAGAATCTTTTTGGATTTATTGGAATTCTGAGCTAAAAACCTTAGAACACCTAACGCTGTTTTGGATATTTTTAGTTAACGCCTACCGTGTTCCTTCGTTCCGGAACTGCATCTTCCTGAAACTGTGACTCTAGTTCCTAGGACATCTTTTTGAAACTTGCTTTTAATTTTCTCTTCCTTCAGGCCGATGCAATGCAAAGCCCAGTTTTTCAACAGAAGCTGCCTCATGACAGCTAGATGCTATTCTGCAAGCCGGTATTCTTTTTGTGATCCTGTAAGGCAGTGGTTCTCAACCTGTGGGTCGGGACCCCATTTGGGGTCGATCGACCATTTCACGGGGGTCACCAAGCAAGGCTGTCCGCCATTTTTTTTGTCTGCCATTTTTTTTGTCCGCTATTTTTTCCCCTTTTCCGGTGGGTGCCTTACCTCCCTTGGGCTGGGCCAGCTGGTGGTCGGCCTGCTCCGTCTCTGCCACTTGCCAGCTACGCCTCGGCCGGCGCAGGGGGCGGAACCACGCATGCGCGGTGCTCCCGGGCAGGGAAAGTCCTCGACTTACGACCAGTTGGGCAGTCCTCAACTTACAACCGGTTTAATCCTTGACTTACGACCGGTTTAGTCCTTGACTTACGACCGGTTTAGTCCTCGACTTACGACTGGTTGGGGTCACGGCATTAAAAAGGTTGAGAACCACTGCTGTAAGGGCTGTGTTTGTGTGTGTCTCTCTCTGTGTGTGTTTTAAGGAAGCTCCACAGAGTCCACAAATAGATGGAACAGGCTGAATCCTGCAAATCCTTGGCTGAGTGGGAAGCAATCCATAACAGTTCCTAATGGATGGAAAGCTTCTGCTACCCGACTTTAGTTTCCATTGGGTGGCTGAGTGACTGGATTGGGAGCAGGCAAAGGCATGCAGGCATTCAGAAGAATGGAGCGGGGAGATAGGTGGGGGGCTACTACCTGTGGTTGGTTGTAAACAACTGCAAAGGCACTGCAGTGGCCTTAACTTTGAAACCAGGTTATAAGTAGCTTTGGGGAGGGGGGGTCTGTTGTAACTTTGACGGGTCACTAAGGGACCAGTCATAAGTCAAGGACTACATGTATTGCTTTTTTTTTTCCCTCATAAATTGGTGGAAAAGAAGAGATTCTAGATTCACAGTGGCATATTTTATACTTGTACTTTAAAATTTAGCATATTTTAAAATTAAGCTCAAGTAAGTTTACAAGCTCCCCCAATTAATTAGTAACGGTTTTTTAAAAAGTTCTTTAAAAGTGCCATTTCAAAAAACAAAAACAAAAAACAACTCCTAAGTGACACAAACAAGTACTTCCAAAATGATCACACCATGCAGTCAAATAATTATCTAGTGGTTGCATTCAATCAGAGTATTATGACAGACAGGGACTCAATGCTGGAACCCAGGCCCCTATCAGGGACAAGCCAGCCACAGCTGGGGTACTTACCACATGTTGAACGTGAGCATCAGCAATACGGAACAGGGTAAAAATGTAGCCTTCTTTGCGATGTTCGTTGATTAAATTCAGGGCCACCTCTGCACTCTTCTCTATTCTGGCATCATTGCAGTCTTCAGGGACTATCAAAGCTTGGCAGGATGTGGTCCATGCCACAATAAATAGAGCACAGGCTAGCAATTTCATTTGGGCTATGCAGTGATTTGATCCTCTTAAGTCACCAGATTGGAGCTCTTTTGAGCTGATGCTAGAAAACCAATTCCATAAACTCAAAGGGATGTTTATTTTTTGGTAGCTCTGATCTCAAGGTTCTTGACCCAGTTGTCTTGATCCCTGGTTAAGCTAAACAAATAGAAAATGATTGATGGAGTAAACAAGAGGGAAAGAGGGATTAATATCTGAACCAATGGCTAAAATAGCATGAAACTCCAGTACTGGGATACAGGAAGAAAGAGGTAGCTTGCATAGATTTGAAGAGTAGATCCCAGTATACAGAATTCTGTGATGGTTGAATAAGCCACGAGATAGTCCAAACGTGAACTACTTTTATGCATCTGGGTTTTTTTCTGTGTAAAATTGAAGTTATCTTGCCAATATAGGTAGTCTTTGACTTATGACCACAATTGAGCCCAAAATTTCTGTTGCTGAGTGAGACCGTTGTTAAGTGAGACCATTGCCACAATTGTTAAAGTGGTTAAAATAAGTAACACAGTTGTTAAGTGAATCTGGCTTCCCCACTGAGTTTACCTGTCAGAAGGTAGCAAAAGGTGATTATGTGACCCTGGGACACTGCAACTCTCATAAATATGAGCTGGTTGCCACCTATCCAAATTTTGATCATATGAGTATGGGGATACTGTAATGGTCATAAGTGTGAAAAACATTCATAGGTTTTTCAGTGCCATTGCAACTTTGAACAGTCACAAAATGAAATGGTGTAAGTCGAGGACTATCTGCAATTGACAAAGTCACCACCTTAACTTAGAATTAAAGGCCCACTTTTAAGGTTTATTGTGGGACATTAGAGGCAGGATCTGTATAATGAATTCAGACATAATGATCTTTCTTAGTCTTTAATCATTCGGGTTTTTGAACCATGATTTATGAAGTAGCCTGATGTCTACATGCAGCTATTTGCTTATTTGGTACCTCATGTTTAAATAATCCATCACTTCCCAGAGTATATGAATCCAGACAGTATTTTATTCATGAAAATTAAATTAAAATCAAAACTTTGTTAGTATGATGCTGCAAAACATTAAGCTAGCAAACATGGAAACATAGAGAATTCTGCATGTGTGGGGAGATCTGATGAGTTTCTATTAGATTAAGATTTCAGTGTCCTACAGTATATCCAGGGCTTTTTTTCTCATAGAATGCCCAGAACGGAGTTCCGGCACCTTTTTTGGATGGAACCTTGTAGGGTAGGCAAGGCAGGTTGTATGACGTGTGTGAGTTCCGGCACCTTTTTTTTTAATAGAAAAAAAGCACTGAGTACATCATTCAGTTTTAGTGAAGTTCTGGCCCATGAAGGTGAAGGCCATAGACCTGTACTGCAAGGTGTCCTGGGCAGGATGGTGATTCTGAAAACCCATTGGGGAAGGGAGGAATGGCTGGCCTGGCTAACTTTACTGAGTGAGGACTGGCTTCCTGTTCTGGAGAAGTCAAACTGGGTTTAGAAGTTGGTTTGGGCTCCTGGACTTCTGGTAAGGAGTGTAGTGAGACATGTTTGCTTGAAGGAGGATAGATGATCACCCGCCCCAATATTTCCTTCTGGTCTGGTAGTATCTCAGTGATGTTAGCTGAGTGGTGAGGAGAGTGTGGCTCCTGGTCTTCATGCTTATGTCCATGATGTTTGTGGTGATGAGGATGGGAGTGGTGATGATGGTGTCTGTTCTCTTCATGTTGATTTCTGTGTCTTTTACCGTCAATGTGCTGTTCCTCCTGCCCAGGTTCCAACCCAGACAGTGGAGTCTGTTCATCTGTAACCGGTGGCTAATAAGACAAAACATACAGAAAAGTAGCTTAGGGGGTTGTCAGTGTCTAGGCCAGGGGTAGTCAACCTTGGCTCTTTTATGACTCGTGGACTTCAATTCCCAGAATTGCTGAGCCAGCTTAGCTGGCTCAGGAATTCTGGGAGTTGAAGTCCATGAGTCATAAAAGAGCCAAGGTTGACTACCCCTGGTCTAGGCCTATAAATTGTGCTTACTTATTTTGTGGAATATTCAAGACAGTTGGTGTTAATAATTTGTCTGGATGCGGCAAGGTGAGACCTTTCCAATTGTATGCTCTCGTGGTACCCTTAATTACCTATGAACTTATTTATGCATTTAAAAAAAAAAATCAAGGGGGGTTTGTTCAGTTGTTTCTATTTATATTTGTTCGTTTCATTTCATTATTTTATTATTGAATCTTATTTAAGGAGTTATAAATTACCTCACTTCGGAGGCTTTAGGTAGAATGCAAAACTGAAATATAATCAAGAACTTTACAATAAAAACAACTACCGGTAACAGTAAAGTTGTTAAGCAGATCTTCTACCTGCTTAATCAAGCGAGGTCTTAACTAGTGATTTTTTAAAGCTATTATTTAACTGAGAAATTGATCGGTGTGTTGGGTAAAGTTCAGTCAATGATTTTAAAAAAGTAAACCATGTTTGAGAAACCTGGAGTGAATATTTTCTGCAGATGATAGCTGTCTGAGGAACTTACCAGGTGTGGGAAGAAATGGCACTTTACAGTGACAAATTTCCGATTTTCAATCCGACTATTTACCACAGAGCCCTTGCATAGGCCTGCCTCCTAGAGCAAAAGAAAAACTTTTCATCAAAAAAATCCCCAAGAGGTTTAAGTTGGCCAGATGTTTTTAATATGCAGTGGGACAGCAATACATATCATTCCTCAGATGTTCTGTATCAAAGCGCCTTCTCCGTTAGTCTCTATGGTTGGCATGCCATTTCTCCTCCTCAAAAAAACTGTTTCTGTGCTCCAGTTAGAGTGAATGGCATGGCAAACCCAAATTTGTGTGCGGAGAGCACACAACAGACATTCTTTCTTTTTCTCATTTCTTTTGCCTGTAGAAACCGGGCTACATGCATAACATAGGGTTTTTCAGCATGAATTTGCTAAAGTGGAATAAAACTGATTCTTAAGTTTGAAGTGAAGATACATTTTGTTACTACTCCTGTACTGCAGGATATTCCAATGTACATTTCCTGTGCTGTGAGGCTATTCATCAGTTCCCTTCTATTTGTGAACATAACATAGTATTCTGGGAATTCCAAAATATTCTGTTTTCTTTCAGACTGTACTGATCCAACTGTTCTAGGGGTGACTGAATAGTTTTCTGGTGTTACAGAATGAAATCGTTATTTTAATTATTATATTCCTATTGGTATATAATTTTGGTTATTAAAGAATTGCCCTGCAGAATTCTGCTAAATTATGATTAACATTATGATTTATAAGTTGGGTTAGAGAGCACCAAATGATACTGCATAGATGGAACAGCCTGCTTCCTCGAATTATGTGTACTGCATCACTAGACGTTATCAAGCAAAGGATGGACAGCTAGTTTTCTAGGGATGGAATGGGACAATTCGCTGTGGCCAACTCATCACAGCCATCTTGCCACAGCCATCTTGCCGGGGCCAACTCTCTGCAGCCATTTTGCTGCAGCCAACCCGCCATAGCCAACTTGCCGCAGCCATCTCACTGCGGCTAACTCATCCTATGACAACTCACCACGGTCAACTTGCTGCGGGACAACTCGATGCAAACAATTCCGTGCAGGATAACTCAACGTAATAATTGTCAATGGAAATAATGCCAAAGAAACAGTGCCGATAACCTTTATCACGTTGAGTTATCCCATGTGGAATTGTCCGTGGTGAGTTGGCCATGGCAAAATGGCCATGGTGAGTTGGCCACAGCAAGCTGACCTAGATCCTTGGAGGGATGATATGAGAATTCCTGTGCAAGGAGTTCCAACATTATCATTGTCTGGTTCCTGACCATCTCTACAAAATCTAAGTTTAGATTTAACTTCTTCTTCTGATTCAGTATGGTATTATTACTGTTTCTTCCATTTCTTTTCAAATAGATTTATTACAGATATATTAGTAGATTAGTATCTGCCTAACAGTTGTCCTTCATGTGGGATGGCTGGATTCATACAACGTGTTAAATCCAAAACCTAGGCTAACTAAAACTGATTACTGTACTCACACAAGAGGTTATTTCAAATTAATATGCTTTAGCATGGCATAAGATGATTTCTTGACTCACACAACCTATAGGATTAGAGCTGGCTTTCCCCAAATTATTCAATTCCATTTTTGTTAGATTTGGAAAAGAAATCTACTGACAGACTTTGTAGAAGATGTCTGAATACTCACTGCAGTGTTGGATGGGAGCAGAGGACACTTAGTGATGACAGACACTGGCTGGCTTTTGGGACAAGAGGTCTCTTGGATGGTGTACTCCACAAAGCTGGAAGGACCAACAACCCACTGCGAAAAAGTCACAGGCAAAAATTAGAGCAGGTCCCATAAGAGTTATGGGAATCAAAGTCCAACTGATCCATAGAGCACCAAGTTGCAGAATATCATGCTTTAAAAAAACAAGAAAAACATGCTGAGTAATTTCGAAGATGTTTCCTTTATCATTCCTCACCCATAGACAGAAATCTTGCCAAACTAAAGCAAATAAGGGTCTAAAGATCTGATTCTGCTGTTTGGCCTCGGGACTCACTAGGGCAGGGGTAGGCAACCTTGGCTCTTTTATGACTCGTGGACTTCAACTTCCAGAATTCCTGAGCCAGCATGACTCAGCTTGGAAACCTCTCCCTTTCCCTTCAGCATGGGTGGCTCAGGAATTCTGGGAGTTGAAGTCCACGAGTCATAAAAGAGCCGAGGTAGCCTACCCCTGCACTAGGGGAATATAGGTAATCCTTGACATACGACCACAATTGAGCCCAACATTTCTGTTGCTAAGTGAAATAATTGCTAAGCGAACTTTGCCCCATTTTGCAACTTTTTTTTGCCACAGTTGTTAAGTGAATCACTGCAGATGTTAAGTTAGTCACACGGTTGTTAAGTGAATCTGGCTTCCCCATTGATCTCGCTTTTCAGAATGTCACACTGCAATTGTCATAAATATGAGTCAGTTGCCAAGTATCTGAATTTTGATCATGTGATCCATGGGGATGTTGCAATGGCCAGAAGTGTGAAAAATGGTCATAAGTCACTTTTTTCAGTACCGTTGTAACTTTGAGCGGTCACTAAAGGAACTGTTGTAAGTCAAGGACTATTTGTACTACACTGGAGGTGGCTATTGACTAATTAGCTGACCCCATCCTGCTGCCTCCGCCCATCTTTTAATTCATATTATTGCCCTTGTTTATTTTTATTGACTCATTGCCTTGCTATTCTTTTTTTTTTTTTAATAGAAATTTTTATTAACTTTTCAGTTAAAAACAATCACAAAAATATGATGCATTTAGTCACAATATCAACCAAAAAAAAATTAACACTATTCAATACATTCACGGAAGTGTCCCCCTGCACCCCCCTCTTTCACTTTCCACACCTTCCTCCCCCCGGACCTACTACCTCTCCTCCTTCCTCCCTCTCTACCTACTTCCCTTCCTCTCTCAACCATCCCGTCTGGTGCAGTTGGGGTATTCACCGGGCACCTCCTTAAAAAAAAACACCACATATAAATCTACAATCTTAATTATTATTTACCTATAGCATATGAATACATCAATTTTTTTAATACCCCTAATCCCCTTCCCCCCCTTGCTATTCTTATGTTTACATTTTTTATTATTTTTTTCCATTTTATTGTTGTGAGCCGGCCAGAGTAGCCCCACGGCAACATGGGTGGCCAATAAATTTAACAAACAAACAAATAAATAACTTGCATCATTAAAGATATTCTCTGAGAACTTTGAGAACTTTTGTAACATTCTCCCATCCAAATATTAACCCAGCCTAACCCTTCTTAGCTAGTTTTCTGCCTAATAAATAGTACTGAACAATACTTGTCCTTAGAACTGGGAATTTTGAAAGGTGGCTAGGTATACTTGCTAGCAACTTTTCCTAATTTGGTTTTCTCTGAGGTTTAGGTACAGTTACTTCCATAATTCTTTGAGTTTTATTCACAACTTATCTGAAGGATGCCAGATTGGGAATTGTTACAAGAATTAATCTGTTCCAGCCAAACCAAGGACACAGCATTGACGTTTCAGTGTTACCTGTGATCTGGCTTTGGTGACATTGAGGATGGTGAAATAATGAACATGGTTGCTTTCAGCATTGAATTTTGCCAGGCTCTCGGCCGCTGTTTCCCAAAAAGTGGCTTCAGAAGGGTCTTTTGGGGTTGGACAATCAGGGCAGATTTTTGCCATAGCAGCTGGAGAAACTATAGAGAACAATATAGCAAACATTTAGAAAAGTGTTTCTCAACCTTGGCAACTTTATGGAGGGGGGATTTCAATTCCCAGAATTTACCAGCCAGCATTCATGTGTGGGAAACTGTGAGAACTGAAGTTCACCTATCTTAAAGTTGCCAAGGTTGAGAAACACTGAATTAGAACTGGATTTCAGCTCATATATTTAAATGAATGCACAAATTTGGATTTGATTGAAAATTGAGCCTCTTTATCTCTTGACCATGTTACCATATGATCATATTGTCTAAATCAGAGGTGGGGAATGATGGCCCCTTTATGATTTGTGGACTTCAACTCACAGAATTCCTAAGCCAGCATGGCTGGCTAAGGAATTCTGGGAGTTGAAATCCACAAGTCATAAAAGGGCCATACTGTACATGTTATAGTCAATTTGACTCTTGTTTGTTTATATACAATAGGTCTTACTCGGCTGCCAAGTCACACAGTGCTTCATGAATTGAACATAAAGTGAATTTTGGCTTGAATAGAAGATAAAAAATCTGAATTCCATTCTTGGATTAACTACAAATATTTGTCTCATTGTTTGAATTTGATGGAGAATTTCAGTTGCTAGTCCCCCGCTCATCGTTTAATTCAGGCATTAAAATTAGATGCAAAGGGACAACATATTTGTTCTGTCAGGATTTTTTTCTGTACATGTACAACAAATCTTATCAGATTATTGCAATATCATGACAACATGGAGGTCACTATGTTTTTGAGTCTGATAATAAATTTTGCAAACCCATTAATCTGCACAGATATATATATATATATATATATATATATTAAAGCACAATATGTACCAAATAAAAATGAAGAATAATTCATTAGAATAAAAAGTTGTGAGAAACTGCACATGCAAAAAGCATAGGGCTCATGTGAAAATTTATAGAAAATGAAGTCGGGCCAAATAGCACCTGTGGTTGAGAAATAGAGCAAACAGAAACTCCAGATATAGCTAAGATATCCTGAAGAACAAAATAAATCTTTAAAATTTAATTTTGGGCCCTTTGCATCTACTTTTAAAATTTCTGCAGGGAAATCTGTAAAACTGCAATTGGGAGTTATATGTATATTTAGATATATTTTTTTCTTGCAAACCTATATGTAGGAAAATACGTACGTGGGCGTAAAACACAGTCATAACTGTACAATTGTGAATGATTTGAATTCCTGTTGAAGTGAATTATTATTTTGCATTGGCCATAGACCTGGAACAAGAAAAGGTAATTTTTGTTAGAGTCACCCACTTCTTTTACCAATGATTTCATGATACATAATCAAAAGCTGTATCTTTTCCACACCTTAGACTCCAGTTTACTTTCCTTCCAATATGAGGGGAGTCAAATTTTCTATATTTCTTGTTCTCCACATTTCCACAGTTCCTACATTTCTTCCTGCAATTTTGCTCAACCCTATTTCTACTATGGATCTGAAGGGGCAGCTCACTGCACAGAATTATCATAAATGTGCACGCATGTGCTAAGGGAACCAATGGAAAGAGTGGAGAAGTGACGAAGGATATTCTGAAGAGGCATGCTTGTTGAGATACGACAAGAGGGTAGAGTGACTCCCTCAGCCTCCTTTGCAAACCAGTTCAAAACCCAGATTCAACTTCCTTCCAATCTCAGTTGGTAGTTTTTTAAACTAAGTAATCGATTACCGTACTTACTGTCTCGTGTGCCTCTCTAATTTTGCACTCTTTCCACAGGTTTCTGCTCTGGACATGGCATTCAGTTTCTAACACATCCAAGGTGAGGTAGAAAAGAGAACCACCCATCCACTATGGACAAACAAAGGAAAATTCTTGAAAAGGCAAAGCAATGTGTCAATCACCATAAGTACATTACATGGAATTAAATTAACCTTCAAATTATCATTCAGAAAAAGGCAAGAATTCAGCCCACTTCCACTCGGTGTCAGGAAACCAACTACCCTTTTGATGAATCCAGCAGTGCCCGGTTAGAAGATGAGCAGGAGTGGTCCCTGGGATGTGTAATCACTCATCTGGCTCTGGTTGTAGTGGAGATTGATTTTTTCTTCTTCTGTAACTCCAATGTGGAATATATGGGATCATAAACTGAGCTCCTGAAGGGAAAGCTTTAATCCTGCACAACCTGAACACGATCACCCAACTCCAAAATATACGTTGACTATCTAACACCAAAAGTTGGCTGGATACCACAGAAATAACTTAAGAAATATTTTACTTTGCTTTAAAAAGTTGCAACCTGCAAGATGCTACACTGAAAAATACCGTCAATCTTCATTTCAAAATATATGAAAGGAGGAGGTTTAGAACTTTTATACTGGTCAAGAAGAGAGGTGTTTCTTCTTTCCTTTAGAACTGACAGCTGTCTGTGTATCACTTTTAAAACGTTTTCCTATTAATGCTGGCTTGCTTCAGTTGAATTTAGAACACTAAACCACCATCACCGCTGAGTATATTTGAGTGATTAGACAGGTCACTGATTCTGTACAAGTTGTGGAGATTGGAAGGAAGACACCAAAATATGCTGGAGCTTTGAATGCTGACATATTTGTGGAGTACGAATGTCCACAGAGCCATCAGGCAGTGTTCCAGTATTTGAGGGGCTGCCACAAGGAAGGAGAGGGGGTCAACTTATTTTTCAAAGCACCAAAAGGCAAGACAAGAAACAGTGGGTGGAAACTAATCAAGGAGAGAAGCAAACTAAAATTAAGGAGAAACTTTCTAACAGTGAGAATAATTAACTAGCTTGCCGTCAGAAGTTGTGGGTGCACTATCACTGGGGTTTTTAAGAAAAGATTGGACTTGTCTGAAATGGTATGGGGTCTCCTGTTTGAGCAGGGGTTGGACTAAAAGACTTCCAAGGTCCCTTCCAATTCTGTTCTGTAATTCTGTAACCATTTACTCCAAATGATTTATGCCTGGGACAAAAAAAATTATTTGAAACTTGAGGAATATCCATTATAGCCACAACTGGTCCCATCAGCTTAACGTGGAAGATCTAGGATAGGTACAGTCCCGTCTCATTAAAAAAAAGAGGAATGCTCAGGGGCATTAGGATCTGCTATTTAAGATAGTTACTTCAGTCTTGTAGTAATGATGCACAACAGAGGGTGTAGGATGAATAGTTGCTTCCCTTCTCTCTGTACACTTAATTTATGAATCAGAACAGAGCTGGAACGGACCTTGGAGGTCTTCTAGTCCAAACTCCTGCTCAAGCAGGAGACCTATACCATTTCAGACAAGTGACTGCCCAGTCTCTTCTTAAAAGCCTCCAGTGATGAAGCACCCACAACTTCTGAAGGCAAGCTGTTCCACTAGTTCTCACTGTTAGGAAATTACTCCTTAGTTCCAGGTTGCTTCTGTCCTTGTTATTGTATTATTATTGTATTACTATTTTTTATTATTTTATTATTAGATCCATCAAATCTAGTTTGGAAGAATCTGGATAACCTAGCAGATAAAAATGGCTGTCCAGTCTCTTCTTAAAAACTTCCAGTGTGAATGCTCCAACACTGGAAGTTTTAAAGAAGAGACTGGACAGCCATTTGTCCGAAATGGTATAGGGTTTCCTGCCTGAGCAGGAGGTTGGACTAGATGACCTCCAAGGTCCCTTCCAACTTTACTACTACTACTACTACTATTATTATTATTATTATTATTATTATTATTATTATTATTATTATTATTAT
Organism: Protobothrops mucrosquamatus; assembly: GCF_001527695.2. Lineage (NCBI taxonomy): Eukaryota > Metazoa > Chordata > Lepidosauria > Squamata > Viperidae > Protobothrops > Protobothrops mucrosquamatus. The sequence goes on along the minus strand of NW_015387750.1, from coordinate 119,128 downwards.
TATTATTATTATTATTATTATTATTATTATTATTATTATTATTATTATTATTATTAT
>NW_015387750.1:72334-118971 GCF_001527695.2 Protobothrops mucrosquamatus | reverse complement strand
TGCCTTTTGCAATTGACTAATGGCGAATTTGTCAATGCCAATGGTGGTATTATTATTATTATTATTATTATTATTATTATTATTATTATTATTATTATTATTATTATTATTATTATAGAAAGAATTGGGTGGCAATGAATGGCTGGTTTTTTTTTACCAATCCAGATAGCCTTAGTTTAATGTGACATCTTTAAAGATAGATGCTATCAGATTGAAGGAAAGAAAAAAGTCAATAGGAGATGGAAATTTTACCTGGGGTAGTTCACGGACATCAAAAATGCGCTGGAGGCCAAGAACGTAGCCTTCTTTCCGATGTGCATTGAGTTTGTTAAGAGCCATTTCTGCAGCAGCCTTTACCTCCAAAGAGTTGCACGTTGGGGGCAGAAAGCGAAAAGGTGGAGAAGTAACCACTGAGTGAAGCATCTGAACCCCAATGAAGAAGGAAATCAAAAGAGACATTTTGGAAACGTTTGAGGAATCAGAGAAGACAGCAACTGGAGCCAAGCTAGAAGAACAAGGCTAGGAAAGATCTTTACATTTTTTTATATACTTTAACTCAATAGCTAATATTTGTTTTTTCTATCTCACAGTGACCCTCACCTTTGAACCTCAACATACACATTATTAACACCGAGTCAATGATTAGAAGTCTATAGGTTTGTAGGGTGACTCTTACCAAGCAACAATCAAGTTGTTGGATTTAAATCACTGCACCAAAAATCTATGTCTGTTTTTGTCTTCAGTTAGAAATGAGATGTAGGACTCAGTAGAATTGACTCACCACTAGAACTAAAATACAGGTAGTCAATGTAAGACCACAATTGAGTCTAAAATTTCTGTTGCTAAGTAAGACAATTGCTAAGTGAATTTTGCCCCATTTTATGATTTTTCTTGTCACAATGTCAGGTTAGGCATTGTGCTTGCCCTGGGTGGAGTGTGGGTTAGGATTGGGGGCTAGGCATTGTGGGTTAGAGATGGGAAGGCCTGGAAAAAATCCGGAAAAATTGTGAAAGACAGTTTTTTTCCTGTTTGCAGGAAAAACGGTTTACTTCCCCACCAAACCTTTCCTGTTTTTTTCCCCAGGGCTTCCCATCTCCTGTTAGGATTGGGGATGTGTGGGGGTTAGGGTTACCATAAGCGTGGGAGGCCTTGGTATGGCCTCGTGTGGGTCAGATGGGGGATCTACCAAGCCTCATGGCCATGCCATTGGCGAGTGCAACGTGGCTCGGCTAAAAGTGGCCACAGAACAAGTGGGGCAGGTTCCCCCTTCACCTGCCCAGCCTCTTCTCTTTCACTCCTGAGCCAGACTGCTGGCGCTTTTGGCCACCTGGCTCTCTTCACAGCTCTGCCCACAGTCACCAAAGCAGCAGGTGGAGTGCCGGAGGCTCGGGGAGGGAGGGTGCTGAAGCGAGCCATCAACACCCATGCCGGCCGCCCCTTCCCCGTGGAGCTGGAGAGCTTGCCACACCACTGCTCTTGCTTCCCCCAGGAATTGCATTTCTTTGCTTACCTGACTTCCAGCCCCGTCCCATTTCTCCTCCTCCACTGCAGGGAAATAAAAGAAGTTTGTGGAGAAAAAAAAAGTCAGTCAATCAATTCCAACTTCTCGCGGGAAAAAAAAAAATCTCGCCACTTTGGTTCTGGGCTGCCGCCTTCCCATTCACCTCTCAGGTGGGCCTGGCCAGGCCAGGAACCCCACTCCAGGCAAAGGCCCCCACTCCAGCCAGAAGAGCGTCGGCCTGGCCACCCCCACCGTGGCGCCCTTCCTGCCACCACCCAGCACAGCCACTCCGGGGCTGCAGGGGCTGGCCTGGCGTGGGAAGGGCACACGGCCCATCCGCCTTCCCACAAAGGCGGCCTCCCCAGATCCCCAGGGCAAAGGCCCCCCACTCCAGCCAGAGGAGCGTCAGCCAGGCTGGCCCCACTTCGGAGCCCTTCCTGCCGCCACCCAGCATGGCTGCCCCAGGGCTGCAGGGGCTGGCCTGGCACAGGAAGGGCCCATGGCTGCATGCCTTAGCTAATGTTCTTCTAAGGGCATCCTTCTAACTTATTATTTCCTTGTCACTTTCCTATTGCTAGGTAGTAATGTCCCGCCATTGGTTACTGGTCATGTAACACTCACCACAGCTGCCACTTTTCTGTCTTAGCATTTCCTTTAACAAGTTTCCTTAATTCCAATCTGACACCATCAATATTACATATTATGTGATACTATAGATATTGTTGTCTACAAAATGACTGGGTTTGTGAGGCTTATTAGTCAGAAAATAGTTGATTTTATGGGTGCATTTGCATTAAAATGGCCACCGGAGGTATGGCTTGTTTGCTAAGCATCCATAGATGAGAAGACACATTGGGAAAGTGTCAACCCTTTGGAATGAACCAGACAGGAAACAGGACAAGATGAACTAATTCTTCTTTATTGTTAAGACTACATTAACAGAATTTTGCAAGTCTGAGAGGACAAACTTCTCCCTGCTTCTTTTAACTGCTGGATTCATCTGAGTGGGCCCTTTCTAAGAGTCTTCCTCTGTCTGTGAAGCAGCTGGGGGTTCCTGCCTCTCTTCTCTGCTCATTCCCTGGACAGCCTCTTCTTCCCTCGTCCTCAAAAGTAATCCACACATTGAATTACACAGTAGCACATGTGCACAAATATACACAAATCCCTCTTTTCATGTTTTCTATTTTCCTAGCTTATTAGCACATCATGACTCAGTATAGTGCGGTCAGTGGTATTGGATGAGAGTCACTGGATGTCTTTGGGACTGACATCCTTTCCTAACACAGCCTCCATCGCAAGGCGGCTGTTGTGAGAAAGTGCTTTGTGCTTGGCACTAGGTTAGCTGCAAAGTGCATTTGTCCCAATCGCTTTGACTGAGCTGGGAGAACATTCTTGGTAGGCAGATGGACTGAAGCCCAGAGACTCTGTTTTTCAATCATTGGGCTGGTCCTGCAAAATGGCCTCCCAAGGGAAATTCAATGGGTTCAAAATGGCCTCCTATGACAAGTTCATTGGAATCAATGGAGGTGTATACAGGATACTGTTTTGTATTGTAAGTATGTTTTCTTTTCTTTTATATCCTTATATTATTATTCTCTGAGGTCCTGAGAATGTCTGTGATGGAGGGATATATATAAAATGAATTAAAGATTGGTGCAAAAGATTCCAAATTTCCAGATTAACCCTTCATTGAGGGCTCTTGTGACAATGTTAGGCAAACAATGGTCAAGAGAGATCTTGGATCTCCTTCACTGCATATATTCAGGGAAAATGTAGAGGTCCCCCCCCCCCGGAGTACCTTAAATGGGATTTCTGCACCAAGCCATGAGTTGGAACAGTGGTCTCAATCAGTGTTTTTTTTTACTGTTGGTTGGACATGTGGACTTCAATGCTCAGAATTCCCCAGATAACATATTGTAAAAGCAGTTACAATGCTTTTTAAACAGAGTCCAGCTAACATGCAAACCCTGATTTAAATAACCTTTTAGAACTTTGTAATATTGTTTACTATGCTGGTTTTTTTTAGGCATCTTATGAGAAGTAAAGAAATGTTTGGATTTCTATACATCAAATAACCTCTACTACCCAATTTAAAAAAAACCAAACATTTTCTCCAAGCTCTAAGTCTGAAACATCCAGGGAAAAAACAGGTGTCGCTCCTTACAACAGGAAAAATGCCTTACATTCTCACAGGGTCTTCTGCACAGGCTGTGTGTTTGTTTCAAAAGAATAAATGGAAAAAAACAAACAAACTTGATTTTTTGAAATAACCACCACAAAGACTGTCATGCTACATGGTTTCTTTTATTGAATGTTTTTAATATTTCCTTGAGCGGGAAAAGTAGCTGCTGTTCTTGTGATAAAGGGGGGAGAGAAGGAGGGGAGGGGAGGGAAAAGGAGGAGGGGTGGGAGGTTTCCTCTGAATTAAAGTTCCAGTTGTACATCGCCTTTTGTTTGGGAGGTTTCAGCCTGTGGCCCTGAAGGCAGTAGAAGGCCACGGATCTCTATTGCAACCTTTCCTGGGCATTCAGCTGATTCGGAAACCCTTTTGGGGTAGGGAGGAATGGTTGACATGGTTTCCTCTCCTAGACCAGGAATGGTTGGATGTGGGTCCTTCAGTTCTGCCGCATCAGGCTTGCTCACAGGAAGATAGTCGATCACCTGTCCCCCTGTTTCCTTCTGGTTTGCTGGTGTTTCTGTGACATTAGCTGAGTGCTGAGGATGGTGTGGCTCCTGGGGTGCAGACCCGGATTAAGACAAAAGAGAGAGCAAGTGATTTAGGGAACTGTCCATATCTGGCCTATAAATTGTGCTTAGTTGTTTTGTGAAATGCTCAAGACAATTGAGGTTCATAAATTCTGCTCTCTGGATGCAAGAAGGGGAGACTTTTCCAACTGTACTTCCTCACAGGTAGACCTTTTTTTTTTTGGTCAGTTTTACCAGGTGGGATGGACAGGAAACATGTCCAGATGAGATCACTCTACTTTGTTGCATGGTTACATTAATAAACTCTTGTAAATCTGAAGGTACAAATTGACCATCTCCTTTACAGCCCGTGAAACTAGGGAGGGTCCCTTCTGAAGCTGTTTCTCCATTATGCAGCTACTTGGCTTATCTGACTATTCCCTAAGAAGCATCTCTTGTTCCCTAAGGAGTCCTATTGGTGCAGTGGTTAAAGTGTAGAATTGCAGGCAAATTCTGCCATAGCCTGGAATTTGATCCTGATGGGGCTCAAGGTTGACTCAGCCTTTCTGAGGTTGGTAAAATGAGGGCATGGATTCTTGGGGGAAATATGCAAATAATGTTTAAATTGTAAAATGCCCAGAAAGCAACATGGGATGATGTTGTTGTTAATTGTGAAGTCATGTCCAACCCATCGCGACCCCATGGACAACGTTCCTCCAGGTCTTCCTGTCCTCTACCATCTTCTGGGGTCCGTTTAAGCTCACGCCTACTGCTTCATGGGATGATATATAAGCCTAAATGCTATTGCTAACTCTTTGCCCCATCTCTCCAGGTCTTTTCCACATAGGTCTTTTCCACATATGCCTGGCCTAGGGAGGATTTTAAACCGGGTTTTTTAAGAATAATTTTAACTGCACAACTTTAAATATTGGTTCAATTTGGTTTTATCTGGTGGGGGTTGTAAACATGTCTATGTTTTTAAATATGTTGTGAGCCGCCCTGAGTCCCGTTGGGAGAAGGGCGGGATATAAATCAAAACAAATAAATAAATAAATAAATAAATTGCCTATAAACCTCTTTCTCTGCTTATTTAATTGGGAATGGGGTAATTTTGTTTGATTGTTGCTAATCGTTTCATTTCACTATTGGATTTTAAGAGTTACAGTATAAACTACCTCACTCTGGAGGCTTTGGGCAGAATTTTATATCAAAATAAAATAAACATCATTATTAAAATAATGACATCTCAGAAAAATCTTATAAGAACATTGTCATCTGCCTGCTTAATTCAAGCCAGGTCTTAACCAGTCATTTATTGAATTATTATTTGAGAAATCTGTTGGTTTGCTGGGTAAAGTCCAGTCAATGTATTTTAAAAAGTAAACTATACTCAGCAACCCAGGAATAAATATTTTCTGCAGATGACAGCTGTCCGACGAACTTACCGGATGTGGAAAGAATTCGCAATTTACAAAGACTGTTTTCGGAAGTTTTATCCCTCTGATTATTACAGAGCCCTTGCATAGGCCTGCATCCTAGAGCAAAAGAGAAAGTTTTCATCAACAAAACCCAAGAAATTTAACCTGCCAAGGTTTCTAATATGTAATGCAGTGTTTCTCAACCTTGACAATTTTAAGGCATGTGGACTTCAACTCCTAGAATTCTACAGCCAGCAATGCTGGCTGTGGAATTCTGGGAGTTGAAGTCCACATGCCTTAAAATTGTCAAGGTTGAGAAACACTGATGTAATGGGATAGCAATAGATATGGTTGATCACAGGGCCTCCTCCATTTCTCCCTGTGGTTGACATGCCATTTCTCCTCCTCAGGATGACCATTTCTGTAGTCCCATTAGAGTGAATGGAGCCTCCATGGGAAAGCTGAATTCATCTGCTATGCTTCTTATAATTTTTAAATTCTTTCTTTTCACAGTAATCCAACCATTCCATGGATTTTTTGAAGCAAATTTTCCAGAATAGGAAATGCATTTTGGTGTTCCAGATATTAATTTTGGTATTTTGATGATTGTATTCCTATATTTATATATTCTCCGATTGTTGGAGAATTCTCCTACAAAATTTTGGAAATTGATAATTAACCTTATGGTTGATAGCTTGACTTGGAAAATAATGATCTACTAAGCTTGAATTCTAACTGGAAGAGCCTTATTCATTCATTTGTTAAGGGTTTATTTAAGGTTGGAGAGCCAGTTTGCTGGGATGATAAGATTATTCCAGCTAGAAATGGAGTTTGGTTTGGACCAGAAGACCACTGATGTCCATTCCAACATAATTCTCGGCTTCCTCTCCATTTCTAAAAGGTGGACATGTAGAACAGGTTCTCAGGTTTAATGATAAAAGCATGGGCTCAAAGTAGGTTTAGACATTAGCCTCTTCCGCGGCTTCAGTGTGGATCTGTATTATTTGTTTGTTTGTTTATTTATTTAATTTATATGCTGCCAATCCCAGTGTCCTGAATGACTGTGGTGGCTTACAACAGAATAAAAACATAGGTATAAAAACATTAAAAAACTTTAAAATCAAGATCAGCAACAATGAAATAAGAGCACCAATGATACAGGGCTGGACTTTTGTTTCTCATTCAGCCTCCCTGGCCCCCATATTTCTTCTTTCTGTGTTTAGATAGATTTATTATAGCTAATATGAGCCTTTGCCTCCCAATTATTCCTTACTGAAGATACTGAAGATCATTCAGAATGCTAGAAATAGGTGAACAAAACCCAGTGCCTACTGTACGTTCACTTAAGAATTTATGTCCAAAGTCATAAGCTTTGGTGTGAGTTTTCCTTTCTTATCATTTTGTGACCCCTGGGAATTTAAGAGTGTAGAGACCACAACTGTAGTGCAGGGAGAGAAAAAGAGAAGCCATGAAGGTGCAGGAGGTGAATGTTGGTGGAAAAAAAAAGGGGGTTGAGTTTAAGAGCCAAAGGAGAAGCCAGTGGGGTATAGAACAAATTGAGAATGACTGAGAGATGAAAAAGGAAATGAGAAAAAGAGAGCAAACACAAGCAAAATTAAGTCCTATGTAAAGGAATGGAATTTGAGATCCCTAAAGGAGAAAGTCAGAGAAAGAACTGTGTTAACTTGACTGCTAAGGAAGGTGGGTGGTTAAGAACACAACCAAATGGGAAAATTTGCAACCTTGTAGGGTACTGTAAATGATATCTTTATCACTTATAAATATGGTATAATGCATCCATAGGCATATAAATTTGCATATAATACACTTAATATATTAGAGATGCATTGTTTGTATAATACAAGCATTGGGGTTTTGCACTGGGGCTGGTTGACAGATCCCACCTCCCCCCTGTTCATCCTACTCCCTCCCGGCCCATCTTTTAGTTAGGGTTGAGTATTTATATTTTCATAATATTTTATTTGTATTGTGTACAGGTTTTGTACTGTTTTGTCCTTTTAATATTGTGAGCCGCCCAAAGTTACCCTGCTGTAAGAGAGGTGACCAATAAATTTAATAAATAAATAAATATGTTAATGAGTGAGTGAATGAATGAATGAATGAATTCAGTATTCCATAATGCAGTGGCTGAATTAATAAACTATAGCATGGCATAATGTGATGGCTTGATTTATGCAACAAACTAAGGTAATAATTGATGGATTCCCACAGATTACCTCAACCCATTTTTAGGCTAGTCTAAATGTTGAATAAATGCAGCCATTGAGTCTGGCAGACACTGATGAATAAAGAACACGATATGAGCAGTGGAAAATTTAGTTCTTTAGAAGACACACATTGAGCCATGATGTTGAGCTAAGTTGTAGGCAAGATTGTAAATACTTACTGCAGTTTCAGATGAGAGGAGAGAGCAGTGAGTGAGATCAGACACAGGGGTATTTTTACGACAGGAGGTCTCCTGGATGATGAATTCCACAGTTTTGGAAATACCAGCAACCACCTGTAATAAGTAATAAACATTTAGAGTAGGTCACATTCTCTGCAGGAAATGTTCCTCATAATCTTGGGTGCCCTGTCAATCTTCAATAACCTGAAACCTCCAGAGAGTCCCCATAATTCTTAGCGCTAAGAGAACTGGTAGGATGTTGTCAAATATTTTCAAGAAGAGGACATAAATATATTCAGTAATCAAATTGAATGTAACATTGTAGAAAGATCAGAATCAAACCCATGTGGGAAACAGGACGGCCCTGGGAATCCCTCTGGCAGATAAAAATTAAAATCTTCTTCAATTCAGATTTCTACAGACTTTGAGAATCTGTCTCTACACTTTCTTTGGCAATAATGTAGAAATCAACTGCCCTCTTCTGGAATTATTTCTGTTATTATTTTCAATTTCTACATTTTGCATAAACCCTGGTTTTTGCAGCAGTTTCTATACAAATCAAGGATACAGAATAGATCTGAATAGGTCTTCTAGTCCAACCCCCTGCTCAAGCAGGAGATCCTACACCATTTCAGAGAAGTGACTGTCTAGTCTCTGTTTAAAAACCTCCAATGATGAAGCACCCAAAACTTCTGATGGCAAGCTCTTTAATTGTCCACATTGTTAGGAAGTTTCTCCTTAATTCCAGGTTGCTTCTTTCCTTGATTAGTTTTCATTGTTTCTTGTCCCGCCCTCTGGTGCTTTGGAAAACAAGTTGACCACCTCCTCTTTGGGGCAGCCTCTCAAATACTGGAATACTACTATCAAGTTCCCTCCCCCCCAGTCCTTCTTTTCTCTAGACTAGCCATACACAAATCCTGCATATGTTTTCATATATTTTAGTCATATGTTTTAGTCTCAAGGCCTTTAATCATCCTAGTTGCTCCTCTTTGCACTTTTCCCACAGTCTTAACATCTTTTTTGTAATGTGGTGACCAAAACTGGATGCACGTATTCCAGGTGTGGTCTTATTAAGGCTTTATAAAACAATACTAATACTTCATGTGATTTTGATTCTATGCCTCTGTTTATGCAAACAAGGATTGTATTAGCTTTTGGGGCTACTACAGCACACTGCTGGCTCATGTTTAAGCGATCGTCCACTGGGACTCCAAGGTCACTCTCACATTACTGTTTCTGAGCCAGGTTTTTCACTTAATCTGTACTTGGATCTTTGGTTTTTCCTACCTAAGTGTAAAATCTTGCTTTTCTCTACATTAAATTTTATTTTGTTGGGTAAGGCCCATTGTTCAAGTGTGTCAAGATCTTTTTAGATCCTGAGCTTGTCTTCTTGGGTGTTGGCTATTCCTGCCAGCTTAGTGTCATCTGCAGATTTGATAAGTTCCTCTTCTATTCCCTCATCTAAGTCATTTATGAAGATATTGAAGAGTACCAGGCCTAAGAGGGACAGCATTAACTTTCTTGCTTGAAAACACTCCGTCTCAGCTTTACCTGTGAATTTGCTTTGGTGATCTTGACAAGGGCAAAATAATGATAGTGATTATTTTCAGCATTAAATTTGGCCAGGCTCTCTTTTGCTGCTTCCAGAAAACTGTCTTCAGAAGGGTTCCTGCGCACTGGACAGCCAGGGCAAGGAGGAGTAGAAACTTTAAGGGGAAAAAAAAGCATCATTTGAAAAGGTGAGACAAGGTGATTGAATATGAGCTTGTACATTTAAATCGAAAAGCTTCGATCAGCTTGAAAATTAAGCTTCTCTATCAAACCGGTATCTCATCAGGGTCATAGTTGTTTAGCGACCTGACACAACACTCAATAGCAGGGAACCAGTGAAGCCTGTCATTATGAGGGGTACAATTCTGAAAAATATCTATATCTCAGGGTTGGACTGTGGAGTTTTAGGTGCTCCCTCAGCTTGGTGGCTTTGCTTGTAGACGATTCATTACCGAAAACCTCTTCTGCCTCCTTGTACCAACTAGCATCAGACTGGAATCCCCAAATATAAACTCAATTTGGATTTTTTCTTCTTCCATATGTTCGTGCCTGATTCTTGGAGACAGCCTGGATAACTCCATGCAATTTATTTGGGAAGATTTTTCAGAAGCACTTTACTATTGCCTCCTTCCATGGGTTCCTGTCCGAAAATGGAACTAGAACTCATAGTCTCCCAATTTCTAGCCTGATGCCTTATCCACTATATCAAACTGGCTCTTAATCTGGATTACTTTTTCTTTCATGATAGAATCAGATTCTACAACGTAGTAACACCGGATGAATGCATATGCCAAGGCTGAAGTAACTTTGATTCCAAGGGTAGTCAACCTTGGCTCTTTTATGACTCGTGGACTTCAACTCCCAGAATTCCTGAGCCAGCTAAGCTGGCTCAGGAATTCTGGGAATTGAAGTCCACGAGTCATAAAAGAGCCAAGGTTGACTACCCCTGTTATTCCATCATCCATTAATACCTCATGAAGGAGATGCCTCCTTATCCAAAGTTCAAACCACATTTGCAACAACTTCCAGCTCACACAATTCACTCTAACTGCATAGTCAGCCATTTTGGTAAAGCTTGAATCATCCATTAAATGCCTGTCGAGGTTCTCATGTACTGAACTACAAACAAATCAAGTGGGCCGTTTTGGAGAACAGACCGAGGCAGAAACTAGTAACTGTTTTTTAACCTAACTAAGCAACAAGAGTGGCCACAGTGCATCATGAATTGGTTGGAAAGCATCATTTGGGTCTGAGTGGCAGAAAAAAAAAATCTGAATTCCATTTTTAAATTTAATTTAATTAAAAATTTCCTCAGAAATGCAGGCGTAGTTAGTAGAAAATAATACCTTATACTAATAAAAATGCTGACAGAAAAAGAACGGAGAAAAAAGTGTGCGAAAAATGTATACATTTGCAACAAAAATATACGGAAAAGGAAATTGGGCCAAACGACACCTGTGGTTGAGTAATAGAGCAAACCGAAATTACAGATGTAGCCTAAGATACCTGGAAGAACGGAACAAGGCTTTAAAATTTAATTTGGGTGCTTCTGCGTCTACTTTTTAAATCTCTTTGGGGATATCTGTAAAACTGAAATTGCGAGATATATGTGCTTGGATAGACATTTTTGCCAAACCTATATGAAGTAAACATGAAAAATACGTACGAGGGCGTAAAAAGCAGTCGTTTCTGTGCAAGAATGAATCATTTGTTTTCCTATTTAATCTAATTATTATTTCGCAATGGCCAAAGACCTGGAACAAAAGAAAGTAGTGTGTTAGCGCTACCGATTTCTTTTACCAATGATTCCATGACACATAATGAAAAGCTGGATCTTTTCCACACCTTAGACCCAGGTTTACTTTCCTTTCGTAATGCTTTCCACATCTCTACAGCTCCTACATTTCTTCCTGTGATTTTATATAACCCCACTGTCTTTTTTTTTTTTTGCACTGCAGAATGTATTAGGACTAGGACAGTGATGGCGAACCTTTTAGAGACCGAGTGCCCAAACTGCAACCCAAAACCTACTTATGCATCGTTGGGTGCCGGGTGGGCGTGGCCCATTGGCTGGGCGTGGCTGCAGTGGTAACGGCAGACTGGATGGGACTAAAAAGTTCAATCAATCAATTCCAACTTTGCGAGATCTTTTTTTCCCCGCGAGAAGTTGAAATTGAACCTTTTTTTTTTTTTGCATACGGTGGCGGAGGCCTAAAGTGAAAAGGTTTTATAAAACCCAGCTGAAAGCCTAGGACTGGGGCAACAGTGCACGTGCCCACAGAGAGGGCTCTGAGTGCCACCTCTGGCACCCGTGCCATAGGTTCGCCACCACTGGACTAGGAAGTGCTCATTTGTGCAGCAAACACGATCGATCCAGGAGATGTGATCTCAGTTCTACCCGCTTTAAACCAAACTTAAAAGGCCAAAGGCCAAAAGTATCCTCTGGGAAAATTAGTATACTTACGGGAGGAGTCAGAGAGATGGAAAAGTGTCAGGCCAAGAAGAATGCTCACGAGTCCTGAAATTAAGACCCTGAAGGTGATGTGAATGTTTTGTTTGATAAAGGACTGGAGGGGAGGGGGGCAAAGATTCATTTGGTACCCAAAAGGGGGATATTTAGAGGAAGGCCAAGAACTGTTTCCTCTCTTTCAATGGTGCAGACATGGAAGAACCAGTTTAAGTCGCAGGAGTGGGATTCGGATTGAATATTAGGAAACTCTTCTCAAGCGTAAGAGCTGCGGGACAGCGGGAATGTTTTGCCAAGAGAAATAATGAGCAATCTCTGTCCCTAAATACATTTGCCAGATGACCCAAGAGCCCTCTGTCAGGAAGGCTTTCTCTTGAGTTCCTCCACTAAGTGGGGGTTTGACCCGTTCATCTCCCTCCCTTCCAATGCTATGATTCATGTGTACAATGCCACTGAGTGGACATGGCACCACAGTGCAGGGATTTATTTTGAACACAGAGATGCCAAGAAACCAATGGCTACGTGGGAGAAGTTGGGAAGGCTGTTCTGAAGAAAAAAGTTTGCTACCACATGGCAAGTGGGTTGAGTGACACCCTCAGCCTCCTTTGAAAACCAATTCAAAACCCAGATTTGACTTCTTTCTAAACCCCATCGGTAGTTCTTTAAATAAGCAGATCGATTACTTACTGTCTCATGTGGACGTCTAAAGTTGCACTCTTTCCACGATTTCCTGCTCCGGACATGGCAATCGGTTTCTAGCACATCCAAAACGAGGTTATAAACAGACTCATCATTCTGTTATGGAGAAAGGCAAACTCTTAAAAAGGCAAGACACGGTGTCAATCAATTGGGAGCACATTGGATGAAAATAAATTAACCTTCAAATCAACATTCAGAAAAAGACAGGAGATCATCTGATTTTCACTTGATATCAAGGAATCAACTGCACTCTCAGATAAATCCAGCAGCTTCCTTGAATGGGGCAAGGATGTCCAATTAATTTTAATTAATTATTAAATATATATGCTGCCTGTCTCGCTTTTGAAGTAATGCAAGCACAGTTGTGATGGTCTTGTGATGCATGACTGATAGCTTTTTTCCCCACCCGCTTAAACAATATTGTGCACATGCCAAAAAGGTTTGCAGTTCTGGTGGGATACTGCAGTGCTGTACCTTAGTCTCCGATGAAGTGGGAAGAGAACCTGTAGACCACTAGATAAATCTCTCAGTATTTTAATGTTGTAATGGATCACTGTATCTTCAATGCATCTGTGGAAACTGGTTACTTGGGAGAGCATAGGACAGGCTGGTCCTTAATCACTTTCCATTTTTTCCTCCCTTGTTTAATTTTTCTTCCCTGTATTTGGAACAGCAATCAGCTGCTTCTTTGAGAAACTTAAATAACATAAACCCTGTTCTTTTGAGAGTTGGGCACAAAAGTCTGTAGCATATTGGAACTTTGTATGCCCAGATGTCTAGAGGGAATCTGTGTCTACAAAATCACGGTTTACTCCAGATGATTTGTTACATGAGGCAAAACATTTATTTTAATCCTAGCAAGGGTGAATATCTATTATCATGAAACCTGATCCCAAATGATTAACTTAGAATGTCTTAGACAGATATTATCCTGGTGGCAAATATCTGTAGCTCAGGTGTAGGATGAGGGTGGAGATTCATTCTCCGAGCTTGTGGGTTGGTTTCTGAACGTTTCATTAACAGGCTGGGTAAGATCTTCAGCAGAAATTAGGGGATGTCAGTATTAATGTTCTTCTGCTTATAAGGGCTTCGTGTGGTCAGTAGATCTTGTGATGGGGGTTCACATCAGGTGTAGGTCACATCAGGTGGGGGTCTTGTGATTCTTGTGATGGGGAGATCACGTGAAGTGAGGGTCATTGGGAGGTGAAGTGCTGGTTGGGGAGGGTTGCATAGGTTGGTTGACGGTTGTTGCTTTCTCTGGTTGGCTATGTGGTTGCTTTGAATTATCAGAGGTTCATAGGCTGGTTGTAGGTCAATTTGTCTGTTGATGGAATTGCTTGTGGCACTCCACAATTGCCTGGCACTCCACAAGCAATTCCATCAACAAACACATCGAACAGCCTATGAACCCCTGAAAATTCAAATCAACTGCACAGCCAACCAGTGATAGCACTAACACTCAACCAACCCATGCAAACCCTCCCCAGCCGGCACTTCGCCTCCCAATGATCCTCACGTGTAATGACCTCCCCATCATAAGACCCATCACAAGACCCTCACCTGATGTGAGAAGAGGGCATCAAACTATTCTACAAAGCACCAGAGGGCAGGACAAGAAACAATGGTTGGAAACTGACCAGAGAGAGAAGCAACCTGGAATTAAGGGGAAGCTTCCTGACAGTGAGGACAATTAACCAGTGGAATAGCTTACCCCCAGAAATTGTGGGTGCTCCATCACTGGAGGTTTTTAAGAAGAAACCATTAGACAGTCACTTGTCTGAGATGATATATGTTCTCCTGGACTAGAGAAGACCTCTAAGGTCACTTCCAGTTCTATTCTATTCTATTCTATTCTATTCTATTCTATTCTATTCTATTCTATTCTATTCTTATTCCATTCTTATTCCATTCCATATTCTATTCTGTTCTGATGTGACCCTTCCATCACAAGACCTACTGACTCCATGAAGCCTTTATTAGCAGAAGAACTCCGACACGGACATCCCCTTAATTCCACTGAAGATGTTACCTAGCCTGGTAACGAAAGTTCAGAAACCAACCCACAAGCTCAGAGAACAAATCTCTACCCTCAAATATTACCCTGTCTTTTATATTAGTGGCTTGACTTTGTCTAATCAGAAAGTTGGCCCTACTTTGAGTATGTCTTTTTATTAGGGCTACCAAATCTAGGCTATATTTCTTGGGTGCCATCAAGTGATTTTATAGGTTTTTTTCCTGCTCAAATACATTAGTGCTACCATGATTGGACACCAGAATGCTGGTGCTGAGTGGTAAGAAAGAAAAAAAAATCAATAGAAGGAGGAGATCTTACCTCGGATACTTCTTGGGCGTCAAAAATGCGCTGGAGGCCAAGAACGTAGCCTTCTGTCCGATATTTGTTGTGTTTGTTAAGGGCCTCTTCTGCAGCAATGTTTACCCCCACAGAATTGCACGATGGGGAAAGAAAGTGAGGAAGTGGGACGGAAGCCACTGCATGAAACAGCTGGATCCCAATTAAGAATGAAGTTAAAAGGGCCATTTTGGAAATGTTTGCAGAATCAGAGAAGACAGCAAATGGAGCTATGCAGAGAGAGCAAGGTTCTGACAGAGCTTTGTCTTTCTTTATATATACACTTTGAAATCAGTAGCTAATATTTGCTCTTCTGTTGCACCTTTAAATTTCAACCTGTGAAGCAATGATTAGAAATGTATAACTTGGAAGGGGAATTCTTACTATAGTCATGCCCTTGAATTTAAACAACTTTTGCTATGCCTTCCTTCATCCCTCCTCCCCCACTCCCCTCCTATTTAATTTTGATAGACATAGGGCCCAGTACAATTGACTATCACTAAAATGTATCTTAGTTTTTTCAATTCCCATGTGTGACCTAGTTGTAATCATTAATGTGATGTGACCTAGTTGTAATCATTAATAGGGCCAACATGGGCATAGATAGAGGATCAAATAAAATGGGTTTTGCTGAAGAATAAAGTGGTAAAGAACCAGTTTTGCTCAAATTCTATTCAATCTGTATCCTATTTTCACTTTTTTTCAGTTCTAATTCCCTTCTAGTAATAAACATTATTCCACACTAAGCAAATACAATCCTTATTATTGTAAGTAAATAAAGAATTTCCAATCGATATTTGTTATATTTTTCTAAAAATGTCAATAATATCATTTTAAAATATCTTTTCTAACCAAAACATATCTTACTTGCATTTGCATTCAATATCCATTTATTCAGTCTAGATCCTATTTTTGCTTTTTACAATTTTAATTCCCCATCCATGTTCAAAATATCCCAATTATTTATAATTTCAAAACAAGTTATCTTTGGGTAACCAAACGTTTCCCCCTATTCAAAATTCTTAACATATTCTTCTTTCCATTTTTATACCAAGATATGATATTCTGATTACAAATCCTATCTATCTAATTATAATAATACTTCTATTTCTAACAATCTATTCTTAACCATATTCAAATCTCTAATTGATAATGTAACATTCCCTCTAACAGGTCAAAACTTTCAGTCTTACTCTTGCTTTCTTCCTTTGCCAACTAACTTTCCAAGTCAATACATTGGATCATCAAATAATTCTTCCTCTATTTTTATATATATTATATGAGTCAAGAGAATCAATTCAGTTAAGATATTTTTGAAAGAACCGGCCCATTGATATTCATTAAACAGCTTCCCTCCTTCTCCAATACCCCACAGTTCTATTGATAGCTTTCTCTTCCATTCCATCAGATTTCCTTCCTTGTCCTCCAGTAAATTCTGAGACTTTGATTTGTAGAATGTCTACTCCATTTCCAATATTCTCATTGTGTCTTCTAAGACTTCATTTATCTGAGTCTGGTCACAATTTTCTTCCTTCAGATCCTCAATATTTGTGTCAGCATTTTCTATTTTTCCTTCTGTTTTCTGAGTTGCTAGTTCCTTCTCTGTATTTATTTTCTGGGTTTGTAGATTAAAATTTTAAAAAATGTTCTTTTATCTCCTTTGTATTTCTTTTAAACTCATCACAAGCTAAAGCGATTGTTTCTTGTATTGATTTCAACATGGAGAAAATTTCTTTCTGTGATTCATCAGTATTTTCTTGATAATATGGCAAACTGAGGCTTCTGGAGACCTGTGTTAAAGATGGTTTTTCACCATTTAAAGTTAAGTAGGAAACATCCATTTTATTTTTTGTAAGTAGTCTTTATGAGTTTATCCAACCAACTAACTGTTCTTAAACCTCCCCTAAGCAGATATAAATAAAGTTCAAATTTTTCTGTCCAATGAGGAAGATATCCTTTCTGTCCAGGAAGAAAAAAAGAACCATTACAAGTTGTTTAATAATCAAGATTTATAGTCCAAAGTGTTCCAAAGTGTTCCATCATATCCGGCAATAGTATATATGTCTTCTTCAGGAAGATAGATCCACAATACAGTTTTAAAAGTCAGTATTTTTGTTCATAGTTCAGACAGGCCAATTTTAAAATGATATTATTGTTTCTGTCACACAGATAAGCAGTTCCAAGCCTGTTCCATTTTCTCAGCTGCAAATCTCAAAAATCAGAGCTTCAAGGCCAGCCAAAGTCTTATCTCACTCTGGGCTTCAAGCCAAGTTGCTTTTCGGCAAAAATAAATTGTAGTGCCATACATTCACCACTAGATGTCATCAATGCCATTTTTCAGTTCTTAAAACCAAAACTTATAAGCTTTTCCAGCCTTTTTTTTAAAGTCTTAAAAATCACTTTTAGTCTCCAAATTTCCAAGTCATATATATGTATTGGTTCCAAGTTAGTCTTATAGGTTTCTCCTTTTCCTCAGGTAATTGATTTGCCGCTTTCCTGAGGGAATGGGGTGGAATTTCCCTTTTCCTTGTCTTCGGGGGGGAGTGCTTTAGGCAGATATTCAGGAAAAGGTTTTAAATTCATAAAGAGAGGCTTAGATATCACCCGGTTTCATCCACGTTGCTATAAACTTGCTTGGTAGTGCTTGGTGTCTTCCAAATGTAGCCAGTCTTTCCCCTGCTGGTTTGGAGGGCTTCCTCGGATCAAATGGGGGGGCTGCCACCCCCCCATGATCAAACAATCATGCCACCTCTACGGGGTGGCTTTTGACCTTTTTCAGGGTCCCACAGCGGGACGAAATCAAACGCGGAAGACAGAGCTCGTCTTCCAGCATCTGCCTCGCTGTGACGCCACAACTGGAAGCCTGAAAATATTTTATTTCTAAATGACCTTTCATTTCAGAGTGGTTTATGAGGAAAAAACAACACCCCTCTTAGGAACTGTATAATATCCTGAAAGGCTGCAGTAAGAGGAAGAGATTCTGAGGAAAAGGCATACTTTTTTTTTGAAGAGACCTGGGACTTCAAAATTTGGAATGAATCTCACATGCCATTGTGAGAATAAAGGGAAGCATGGACCACAGCAGAACGCAGAAGAAATCCTTGTGCAGTAGAGTCCAGGATTGCAAGCAGCAAGAATAGAGAGACTGAAATCTGGGAGGTTATGTAAAGGAGACTGGCCAAGACGAGTTTGTTTCAAGAGAAAATAATTTATGTATCTCAGTGTTGAACAGTGGAGTCCTTGGTGCTCCCAGATCTTGCAGATGTTTCATAAACCAACTACGTAACATCCTTTGTGCATAGCACTGAAGTTACCTACTTGGGTAGGGAAATGTCTGCAAGAAAACAACCATGCTCACAGAGCATCAAGGATTCCCAGTAATCTCACATGCTAAAATTATTACTGTTCAGTCTGAATAGTTCAGCAATAAAAGAGAATGAAGATATCCTGGATGACCAAGATACGGGATAGTTTTTGGTTATCTTACTTCTGTTTCGCGTGTTTCTGTTTCCAGATTATCAACTTTATTTTATGTTTCTCACAAATTGGTGGAAAAGGAGAGATTCTAGGTTTCTCAGTGTTCAGAGTGGTGTATGTTTTTTTGCACTTTAAAATTAAGCATATTTCAAAATAAATTATTTATTTATTACTAGCTGTACCCAGCCACGCGTTGCTGTGGCTCAGTCTGGTAAAAGCGTGTGTTGCTTTTATGTCCAACAGATGGCACTGTTTTTTTTAAAAAAGCATGTTTTTACCTGTCACAGGTGTGACATCTATATAATATAGGTATATAAAAACACGCACGTATTCGAATGCAACATTGTGTCAAAATTTCAAAGCAATCGGTGAAGAACTTTCGGAGATTTAAGATTTTGAACAAACGAACATTTACATTTTTATTTATATAGATTTCAGGTATGTTCCTGAGCTCACCAAATTAATTAATAATGTTTTGAAAATGATTTTTACCTTAAAAGTTACATTTAAAAAAAAACCCAAAAACAAACAGCTCCCATATGATGCAAACACGAACTTCCAAAGTGATCACATAATATAGTCAAATAACTACCTGGGGATTGCATTAAATCAGCGTAGTGTGGAACCAGCTGTTGCACATGAGAATCAGCAACATGAAACACGGTAAAACATAGCCTTCCCTACAATGTTTATTGATTAGATTGAGGACCACCGCCACATCTGTCTCTATTTTTGCTCTGTTGCAATCTTCAGGGAATATCATGCCTTGGCATGGTGCATGTCAGAATAAACAGAGTGCTGACTGGCAATTTCATGGGCTGTGCAATGGGCATTATCCTCTGATATTAAAAAGTAAATTCCAAAAGTTCAAAGGACTATTTAAATGTTTTTGTAGGTCTGCCTTCTAGGTTCTTGAACCAGTTGTTTGATCCCTGGTTAAGAAAAATAAACAGAAAATTTAATGGAGTCAATAGGAGGGAAAGAGGATCCAAAATGAAGGGCTCATGTCCGAATCAAGGGGTAAAATAAGGTGAAATTCCAGCATCGCAAAGGGTAACGATATTGGGGTACAGGAAGAAAGGGATACATACATTGCATAAATTTAAGGAGTGGATCTCAGTACACTGAATTCTGACATTTTAAAAAGAAATGAAGGGTTCTCATCTCTGCTGCAAATGGGCAGAGACCAGACTAAATTCCTTTCAGTTGCAAAGGAGTGGCCCAGGAGACCTGCACATAAGTGAATTCACACATGAAACCACCAAAGGAACGACTGAGTTCACATACTGATCTTGTGACTTGCTTCTCTCTGGCTCAATGCATTTAATTTTGAGAACATACTTCATGTTTTAGTGTGCCGATTGAGCCCACTTACATGTGGGTTACTGCCATTAGGATTTCTGGGGAAGGTCAAAGTCTGCAGGATGGTAGGCTTTGACTGGCACCTGGCACCTGCTGTCCTGTAGATGTTGACTTTTCCCCCAGATGTTGCTGGTTTATTTAGCACGTGATGGTTGAACAAACCATGGGATAGTCCAAAGTAAGAAAAGGTTTCCATATCTCTTTTTCCATGGTAAAATTTAGATCATCTTGCTGACCTAAAGCTCCTCTTTTAAGCTTCATGGTGGGACATCAGAGGTAGGGTCTATATAACAGATTCAGCCATAATGATATCTCCTTAGTTTAGCCACTGGGGTTTTTCATGAGGTTGCCTGCTGTGTACATACAGTCAAATTGTTTATTTAATACCTCATAATTAAATAATACATCATTTCCCATAGTAGATGAATCCAGGCAGTATTACATTCATAAAAATACTATCTGCAATATTTTCTGGATGCAGGGTTCTAGACTAATGATGTGTACCTGTTGGGATTACTAATGGAAGTGGCCATCTGAAGGGGGGCGGTCATCCCTTCAGAGATGGCAGAGATTCTCCAGGGATTCAGGAATGCTCTTCTTTATTGAAGGGGAGAATAACAGAATCTTAAATGCCTCTCAGATCTTAGGTATAGCAAAAGATCAGGTTATTTCAGTTCTTTATACCTAACAAAAGGTCAGGATTTTGTCATGTTTCGTCTTTGTGGTGCAGTCTTTTCCATAAACCCCCTTTAAAGATTTGTTCCTCTCTCCCTCTTTTCCATGGCTTGGCCTATATTCCTTCCTACAACTATGCCTTTTTTAGTAACCATGTCATCCTAGAAAGAAAACTCCTGATGGGCTGAAAACATCCTGCAGAAAGCACAGCTGCCCAACACAGTCCTTTCAGCAGTCCCAAGAAGGCTCCGCACCCATTTGCACTATTCCGGTGACCCTGAGGACACAGATAAACCTCCAGGTGGCCTCAATGGCTCCATAAAAGAATGCAAATGACCACCATCCAGTCAGAACTGAAGAAGCTTCTTGGATGAGAAGTAAAATGGCTTCAAAGAAAAAACAAGGAAGAGCAGTTGCCTCTTGAAAAAGCACCTTTGGATTGGACTGTATTTCTTGATGTTCTCTGAGCTTGGTGATTTTGGTTTGTTAGATATTTCATTACCCAAGACCATCTCTGAATTCTTCTACCAACCAGCATCAGACTGGAGCCCCCCCCCCCAAACTAACTCAATTTGGATTTTTTTCTTCTTCTGTTTAATTCTGTTCTGCTGGGACTGCGCCTGCGATTTTTTTGTCAAGGTTTTTCTGAAGAGGCTTCCCATTATTCTATCATCCATTAACACCTGATGAAGGAGATGCCTCTTGATCCGAAGTTCAAAGCACATTTATAACTCTCTAGCTGGCATAGTCAGCCCTGTTGGCAAAGCTTGAATTGTGCACGAAATGCTGACTGAGTTTCTCATGCGCAAACCAATCAAGCAGGCTGTTTTGCAGGACAGACTGAGGCACACACTAGTAACTAGTAAGCATTTAATGGTGACAAGGAAATTGGGAAATTATCAACCTTTTTGAATAAACAAAGTTCCAGTCTGCAACATAATTCTTAATGGAGAGTGTTCTGGATCCCTAACTAAAATGCTTTGTAATTCAAGACCAGACAGATAACTCAACGAAGATGGTTTTAAACAAATATTTATTCCAGGAATACTTGGCAGAACTCAAGATATTGTAGTTTCATCTGGATGTTGTATATTTGTCCATCTTTGTAGGTAAAATCAGTAATTCCTCTATATTCACTTTAGCCTTGTTACAGATGATGTCCATGCGTGCGGCATGGTTAGTTTCGCACAAAGACAATTAAATACGAGCTGGCATGTAGCCAGGATATCCTGTGATGAACTTAGTAGTCCCTCCCACTGACTTGTTAACATAGGATTCACTGAACAGCTAAAACTACATTACCCATAAGCCATCTCTTAAGGAGACAGCATTTAACCCTATAAATGCCAAACATTCTAACATACAGATCTATATGCTCTGGTCAGGGTTATATTGATCCAGCACAGAGAGTGCTTGTGTCATAGTTAGGGAACCAATGGTCTACACCAGGGGTAGGCAAACTTGGCTTTGCTGGCTGAGGAATCCTGGGAGTTGAAGTCCACAAGTCATAAAAGAGCCAAGGTTGCCAACCCCTGGTCTAGACTCTAGAGAGATCTCCTTCACTGCATGAATTCAGGTGGAATTTAGGAGACTCTTTTTCTAGGATGCATTAAATGGGATTTCGCAGTTCGACTTGTGGTCTAATTCAGTATTTTACAACCTTGGTAACGTTATTATAGGTGGACTTCAATGCTTGGAATTCCCTAGCCACTGTATGCAAATTCTGGTTTAAATAGTCACTCACAATTTTGTAATGTTCTTTACTCTTGCTGTATCTTTTTTTTTTAGGCAGACAAAGAGATGGTGCAATGTGCAGCTAGAAAATAGAGGTATGCATCGTATGAGGAGTATTGAAATATTTGGATTTCTATTATATCAAATAACTTCTACTAGCCAATTTCAAAGAGCATTTTCCTCCAAGCTCTAAGTTTGAAACGTTCAGGGGGAAAAAAAATCAGGTGTCCATAGCCACTTATATATTATTTATTTTTTTTCAAATGTTCATCGCTACCGATGATCTTAATTTGTCTGCTCCTTACAACAGGAAAATGCCTATCATCGCCACAGGATTCTGTGCAGGATTCTGTGCCTCTGCTTCCAAAGTGAAAGTGGAAACAAACAAACAAACCTGATTTCTGAAATAACCACTGCAAAGACTGCCATGCTACATAGTTATTTTTATTGAATATTTTTTTTAATATTGCCTTGAGCATTAAAAATAGCTGCTGTTCTTGATAATCTGTGATGAGAGAGGGAGGGAGGCTTCTTCTGAATTAAGCTTTCAGTGTTATACATCAATCTTAGCTCAAGAGGTTTTAGCTTTCGGCAGGGCTTTTTTTCTCGGAGAAAAGGTGGCGGAACTCAAACCTGGCCACGCCCTCATCAAACCCTAGGACCGCCCCTTTAGAGAACAGGAATGCAAGTAAAATTTGGGAGGGGCTATTTCCGGTGCGGCCGGCCCGAAAAAAGGTGCCGGAACGCGGTTCCGCCGCGTTCCAGCTGAAAAAAAGCCCTGGCTTTCGGCGGGGAGGGTAGTTGAAGGCCGTAGACATTTATTGCAACGTCTCCTGGGCATTCAGATGATCCAGAAAACTCTTTGGGGAAGGGAGGAATGTTTGGCACGACTTGCCTGACTGAGAAAGAAGACTGGTGTTTCTGATAAAGCAAAAGACACAGAAAAGTTGCTTAGACACTTGACCATATCTGGATGATAGATTATGCTTACTTATTTCATGAAATGTCCAAGACAGCTGGTGTTCATAACTTCTGGATGCAACAAGGGGGAGGCCTTTCCAACTGTACTTCCTCATAGGTAGATCTTAATTATTGTCAGTCTTCTTACTAGGTGGATGGGCAGGAAACACGTCCAGAGGAGCTGATTCTGCTTTGCTCTAAGGCTACATTGAGAGAAATGTGCTAATCCAGTGATGGCGAACCTTTTAGAGACTGAATGCCCAAAGTGCAACCCAAAACCCACTTATGCATTGTCGAGTGCCGGGTGGGTGTGGCCCATTGGGTGGGCGTGGCCAATTCGGTGGGCATGGCTGTGGTGGTAACGGCAGACTGGGTGGGACTAAAAAGTTCAATCAATCAATTCCAACTTTGCAATAACTTTTTTTTCCCCGCGAGAAGTTGAAATTGACTGATTGAACCTTTTTTTTTTTTTGCGCATGGCGGCGGAGGCCTAAAGCGAAAAGGTTTTATAAAACCCAGCTGAAGGCCTAGGACTGGGGCGATGATGCGCATGCCCACAGAGAGGGCTCTGAGTGCCGCCTCTGGCACCCGTGCCATAGGTTCACCACCACTGTGCTAATCTGAAAGTATATATTCCCCAAATCTCCCATCTTCTTTATAGCCCAAGAAACTAGAGAGGGTCCCCTCTGAGTTTCCTTGTCCATCCATTATGCAACTGCTGGTTATCTGACCATTCCCTAAGAAGCATCTCTTCGTCCCATCTCCCAAGGTCTTTCCCACATACCATTACAATTACCTATGAACATTTTTCTCTACTTATTTAATTAGGGGGAGGGGATGTTGTTCAATTTCACTTCATTTCATCACTGTATTTTAAGAGTTATAAACTGCCTCACCCCGGGGGCTTTAGACAGAATTTAAAATTGTAATATAATAAAAGATCATTATTGAAATAATAGTAACTCACAAAAAATCTTATTCGGCAGGACTTCGTCTGCCTGATTCATCAAACCATGTCTTCCCTAATGATTTATTGTTATCATTTGAAAAATCTGTTGGTTTGTTGGAGGAAGTTTGGTCAATGTGTTTTAAACTGTAAACTTTGTTCAACAACCCAGGAATGAATATTTTCTGCAGATGATTGCTGTCTGAGGAGCTTACCGGACGCGGGAAGAAATTGCAGCTTACAGTGACCATTTTCTTAAATTGGTTTAAAACAGAGCCTTTGCATAGGCCTCTCTCCTAGAGCAAAAGAGAAAGTTTTCATCAACAAAACCCAAAAAATTTAACCTGCCAAGATTTCTAATATGCAATGGGGTAACAGTGGTTGTTCAGATGTTCTGTATCAAAGGGAGTTCTCCCTGTGGTTGGCATGCCATTTCTTCTTCCTCAAAATTCTGTGATCCCACTAGAGTGAACGAAGCCTCCATGGGAAGGCTGAATTCTTGTGCTATGCTTCTTAGAAGTCCTCTCACACTGTATCATGGTTTGGTATGCTGGCTTGACAGCCGCAGATAGGAAGGTATTACAGAGGGTGGTGAGCACAGCACAAAACATTGTGGGCTGCTCCCTGACACCACTGGATGACATCGCCAGGGCCCCTTGCCTTGGAAGAGTGAGGAAAATTCTCAGGGATGACTCACACCCTGGTTGGTACCTCTTTCACAAAGAAGAGGGAGTCAAGCTGTTCTCCAAAGCACCTGAAGGCAGGACAAGAAGCAACGGATGGAAACTAATCAAAGAGAGAAGCAACCTAGAACTAAGGAGAAACTTCCTGACAATTAACCAGTGGAACAACCTGCCTCCAGAAATGAATGCTCCAACACTGGAAGTTTTTAAGAAGTGACTGGACAGCCACTTGTCCGAAATGGTATAGGGCACGGGTCAGCAACCCGCGGCTCCGGAGCCGCATGTGGCTCTTTGAGCCTTCCCCTGCAGCTCCCAGCCTCCTCTGCCATTTGCAGAGAGAGACAGAGAGAGGCACTTGCGCTTCCCTTCTCTCTCTCTCTCTCTCTCTCCCTCCCTCCCTCCCTCTCTCTCTCTCTCTCTCTCCCCCTCTCCCCCCTCTCTCTCCCGCCCCGCTCTCTCTCTCACTGAGTGGGGGAAAAGGTCTGGCAGGGCAGGAGCCAGCCCAATAAGAATGTGTGTCAGCTTGTTGGAGAACAGCGTGAAGCCATTTTGCCAGGTGAGCAGAAGATCGGAGAGAGGGAGAGAGGGGGGGAGAGAGAGAGAGAAAGAGAGAGGGAGAGAGGAAAGAGAGAGAGGGAAAGAGAAAGAGAGAGAGAGAGAGAGAGAATTCATGCACAGCACCCTCTATTTCTTTTTAATTAAACTCTTCAATCAAGCCCCCCTTCTGGCGCGTGCGCGTGCATGTGTGAGTTTTGCAGCTCCCAGTGTTTTCTTTTCTGTGGGAAATGGGTCCAAGTGGCTCTTTGAGTGTTTATGGTTGCCAACCCCTGGTATAGGGTTTCCTGCCTGAGCAGGGGGTTGGATTAGATGACCTCCAAGGTACCTTGCAACTTTACTAGTATTATTATTATTATTATTATTATTATTATTATTATTATTATTATTATTATTATTATTATTATTATTATTATTATTATTATTATTATTATTATTATTATTATTATTATTATTACTCTCCTACCATCTGGTAGGAGATATAGAAATATAGCCAGCCATACCAACAGGCTGAAGAATAGCTTCTATCCATGGGTTGTCAGGCTCTTGAACGGGACATAGCTTTATTCATGATAGACTCGTGAGGCCGGTGTGCTGTGCAATTATCTCACAGGGTGTAATAAGTTGCTGGGTTTGTAGTCACTGTGAGTTGTTGCGGGGGGCACGGAGGGAGGCTCAGCCAGTCTCATTGTATACATGTTGTACTTTGATAATAAAGGTTCATTCATTCATTAGAATTTTAAATTCCATCTTTTCAACCATTCTATGGATTTCTTGAAGCAGATTTTCCAGAATAGGAAATGCATTTTGGCGTTCCAGATATGAATTTTGTTATTTTAATTATTACATTCCTATAGCTATATACTCTCTGGTCGTTGGAGAATTCTCCTGCAACATTTTGGAAACTGATAACTAACTTTATGGTTCATAAATTGGCTTGGAAAATAATAAGTTACTAAGTTTGAATTCAGATGCAAACTAACTGGAACAGCCTTCTTCTTTCAGTTCTTAAGTGAGGTCCAACATTTAAGCTTGGAGTTTTCTGAGATGATAAGAAGATTCCAGCTAGGAAATGGAGTTTGGTTTAGACTAGAAGAATACCAAAGACCATTCCAATCTAACTCTATGCCTCTTCTCCATTTCTAAAAGATGGACATGTAGAATATGTCCTCGTATTGAATTAGAAAAGCATGGTCTTTTATGATTTATAAAAAAAACTGCATCCAGTTTTGGTCACCACGATGTAAAAAAGATGTTGAGACTCTAGAAAGAGTACAGAGAAGAGCAACAAAGATGATTAGGGGACTGGAGGCTAAAGCATATAAGGAACGGTTGCTGGAATTGGGTATGTCTAGTTTAATGAAGAGAAGGACGAGGGGGGACATGATAGCAGTGTTCCAGTATCTCAGGGGTTGCCACAAAGAAGAGGGAGTCAAGCTATTCTCCAAAGCGCCTGAAGGCAGGACAAGAAGCAACGGATGGAAACTAATCAAGGAGAGAAGCAACCTAGAACTAAGGAGAAACTTCCTGACAGTTAGAACAATTAACCAGTGGAACAACCTGCCTCCAGAAGCGGTGAATGCTCCAACACTGGAGGTTTTTAAGAAGAAACTGGACAGCCATTTGTCCGAAATGGTATAGGGTTTCCTGCCTGAGCAGGAGGTTGGACTAGATGACCTCCAAGATCCCTTCCAACATTATTATTATTATTATTATTATTATTATTATTATTATTATTATTATTATTATTATTATTATTATTATTATTATTATTATTATTATTATTATTATTATAGATGTTCATCTCTTATGATTTGGGGTGGAATCTCAGAGACCTGAGAAAATCTGGCAGCTTAAAACAGAATAAAAACATAAGTATAAAACTTTAAAAACTTTAAAATCAAGATCAGCAGCAATGAAATAAAAGTTAAACCAAAAACACCAACAGTACGCAGTGGACTTTTGTCTCTCACTCAGTCAACCGCCATCACCCTCTTATTACTTCTATTGGTTTTGATGTCGATTTATTATAGCTAATATTAGCATCTTCTCCCAACTGTTCTTCATTTATAAAGATGGCTTCCTTCAAAATCCTAAAATCAGGTCAGCAAAACTGTGCTCCTGTGTTCAGTTAAGAGTGTATGTCCAAACTAATGAGCTTTTGTGTGTGAGTTTTCCTTATCATTTTGTGTCCCCTGGGACTTTAAGAGCCTAGAGACCACAACTATCATATGGGGGGGGGGGAAGAGAAACTATGAAGTTGCAGGCTGTGAATGTTAGTCAAGAGAGAAAGGGTGTTAAGTTGGAGAACTGAGGAAGTTGTGCATAAAGGAGGTAAAGCTGCACATAAATGGTTAGTGTAGCCAAACACCCTTAAAAACTTTTCAGATTAGCTATAGTCATTCAGCTCTATGTAATTGTTTTCCCTTCATCCCTACAAGCTGAGAAGGACTGAGAGCTTGAGAAGCAAATGGGAATAAGATAGCAAACAATCAATCAGAATAGAGCTGGGAGGGGTCTTGGAGGCCTTATAGTCCAACCTCCTGTTCAAGCAGGAGACCCTATACTATTTCAGACAAGTGACTATCCAGTCTCTTCTTAAAAGCCTCCAGTGATGAAGCACCCACAGCTTCTGAAGGCAAGCTGTTCCACTAGTTAGTTGTCCTCACTATTAGGAAGTTTCTCCTTAATTCCAAGTTGCTCATTCTCCTTAATTCCAGGATGCTCCTTCCATCCATTGTTTCTTCACCTGCCCTCTGGTGCTTTAAAAAGTAAGTTGACCCCCTCCTTTTTGTGGCAGCCTCTCAAATACCGGAATACTGCTATCATGTCACCCTTAGTCCTTCTTTACTTGACTGGCCATATTCAAACCCTGCAACCATTCTTCATATGTTTTGGTTTCCAGGCCTTTAATCATCTTAGTTGCTCTTCTTTGCACTTTTTCCAAAGTCTCAACATCTTTTTTGTAATGTGGTGACCAAAACTGGATGCGGCATTCCAGATGTGGTCTTACTAAGGCTTTATAAAGTAGTACTAATATTTCACGTGATTTTGATTCTATGCCTCTGTTTGTACAACCAAGTATTCTATTAGCTTTTTGGCTGCTGCCGCATGCGCTGACTCATGTTTAAGTGATCCCCCACTAGGATTCCAAGGTCTCTTTCACAATTACTGTTTTTGAGCCAGGTTCTGCCTAATCTGTACTAGTGCCTTTGGTTTTTCCTGCCTAGGTGTAAAACCTTGCTTTTCTCCACATTAAATTTCATTTTGTTGAAACACTAGCAGTGGAATGTTGGAGCAGCATCCTATGCTTAGGGAGGAATGGGTGGGAAAAATATACACCAAGTGTAACTTGAAAGAAAATTTTGGCCTGGGTAAAGGAATAGGATTAGAGTTGGTCTCTGACAGAAGGCCACCTGAAGAGACTAGAAGCATTTGAAATGTGGATTTACAGGCGGCTGTTACATATAAGCTGGGTTGACAAGATCAGAAATGAGGAGGTGATAAGCCGCCTGGGAAAGCCAAGGGAAATCATCAAAACAATTAAAAACCAAAAATTAGAATATTTCGGACATGTGATGCGACACCCAGAAAAATACGGCATACTCCATTTAATCCTCCAGGGAAAGATGGAAGGCAAACGAGGTCCAGGCAGAAGAAGAACATCGTGGCTTCAAAATCTAAGGGACCGGTTTGGACAAAACTCAGCAGCACTTTTTCGTGCGGCTGCTGATAAAAACAGGATCACCAACATGATCGCCAATGTCCAATAACGGATATGGCACAAGAAGAAGAAGAGAGGAGAAAGTTTTACTACTATCTTTACTGATAAGAAAGGTGGATAGTTAAGCAATCAATGCAACAGGGAAATTTGTAACCTTCTTGAGTACTGTAAATAATATCTTTGTCATTTATTAATATAGATATATTAAGCCAATCTAAATGTTGTATAAATGCAGCCACTGGGCCAGCAGACATTAATGAATAAAGAACATGATTCTGTTTGAGCAGTTGAAAATTTGGTTCTTGAGAAAGAATGCATTGAGCCATGATGTCAATTCAAGTTTAATGCAAGATTATGAATACTTACTGCAGTTTCATATGGGAGGAGAGGGCACTGAGTGACATCAGACACAGGTATACTTTTGAGACAGGAAGTCTCCTGGATGGTGTATTCTACGTAGTATGAAGAACCAGAATTCCACTGTAAAAAGTCATAAACTGTTAGAGCAGGTCACATTCTCTGCAGAAAATGTTCCTCATAATCTTGGGTGCCCTATCAATCTTTAATAACCTGAAGCCCTCCAGAGAGTCCCCATAATTCTTAGCACCAGGAGAACTGGAGAACTGGTAGGATGTGGTCAAACGTAATCAAGAAGAAGACACTGAAATATTCAGTAATCAAATTGAATGTAACATTGTCCAAAGATCAAATTCCTATCCATTTGAGAAACTGGATGTTCCTGAGAAGACTTCTAGCAGATAAAATTTAAAATCTTTCAAATCAGATTTCTGCAGACTTTGAGATTTATGCCAGGGGTCTTCAAACTTGGCCCTTTTATGACTTGTGGACGTCAACTCCCAGAATTCGTCAGCCAGCGTGCCTGGCTGAGGAATTCTGGGAGTTGAAGTCCCCAAATCATAAAAGAGCCAAATTTGAAGACCCCTGGTTTATGTACTTTCTTTGGCAATAATGTAGAAATCAATTATCCTCTTCTGGGATTATTTCTATTACCATTTTTAATTTTCTACATTTGACATAAACCCAGGCATTTGTAGCAGTTTCCATACAAATCAAAGATACAGCATCAGGTTTTTGCTCAAAAATACCTGAAACGTTCCTTTGGTGACATCGACAAGGGCAAAATAATGATAGTGATTATTTTCAGCATTGAATTTGGCCAGTGTCTCTCTTGCTGTCTTCTGAAAATCATCGTTAGACGGGTTTCCGGGCCTTGGACAGTCGGGGCAAAGACGTGTAATAACAGAACTAGCAACTTTAGAAAAGCAAAGAATTATTATTAAAAAAGGCGAGACAATACATTTGAATTTGAGCTTGTATATTTAAATGAACCAAAATACAGAAAACCTTGGATCAGCCTGAAAATAAACCATCTCTCTCAAACCTTTAACTCAGGGGTCCTCAAACCTGGTCACTTTAAGACTTGTGGACTTCAACTCCCAGAATTCCCCAGCCAACTCCCAGAATTCCCCAGCTAGCCTGATGCCTTATCCATAATATCAAACTGACTCTTAATCTGGATTACATTTTCTTTCACAGCAGAATCAGATTCTACAATGTGGTAACATCTGATGAATGAATATGTAAAGACTGAAGTAACTTTTATTCTGTGTCCTGATGAAGGAGGTGCCTCTTGATCCAAAGTTCAAACCACATTTGCAACAACTTCCAGCTCACACCATTCACTCTCTAGCTCAGTGGTTCTCAACCTTTTTAATGCCGCGATCCCAACCGGTCGTAAGTCGAGGACTAAACCGGTCGTAAGTCGAGGACTAAACCGGTCGTAAGTCGAGGACTACACAACCGGTCGTAAGTCGAGGACTTTCCCTGCCCGGGAGCACTGTGCATGCGTGGTTCCGCCCCCTGCGCCGGCCGAGGCGTAGCTGGCAAGCGGCAGAGACAGAGCAGGCCGACCACCAGCTGGCCCAGCCCAAGGGAGGTAAGGCACCCGCTGGAAAAGGGGAAAAAATGGCGGACAAAAAAATGGTGGACAGCCTTGCTTGGCGACCCCCGTGAAATGGTTGATCGACCCCAAATGGGGTCCCGACCCACAGGTTGAGAACCACTGCTCTAGCTGGCATAATCAGCCATGTTGGTAAAGCTTGAATCATTCACTAAATGCCTTTGAGGTTCTCATATGCTGAACTGCAAACAAATCAAGTGGGCTGTTTGGCAGAACAGACTGAGGCACAAACTAGTAACTGTTCTTAGTAACCTAACTTAGCAACAAAAGCATATAGTAGTTGCTTAGTAATTTTTCCTCGTTTCTCAAAGTTTAGGCTTCTTCCAAACATTTGTACTCATAAATTTATCCTGGAAGATCAGTTTTAGGAGGTTACAATATGGCATAATAAAGCAAAATAATCTTCAGTGAGAAACAATGCGTTAGAGTTAATATACATTTTAACAATAGCCCTTGCTGGCAGTGGTACGATTCAGCCAGTTCGCACCACTTTGGCAGAACTGGTAGCTAATTTTTTTGTCGCCCAGGTTCAGAATGGACTTCCAGAAGCGGCATCCACACAGAGAACCGGTTGTTCACATATTTGAATCCCACCACTGCTTGCTGGGTTTTAGAGATCAGTAAGGGCTAACCCCTACCCCTAGGCTGATAGTCACAAATGCATCATGAATTTAACAGAATATGTCATTTGGGCCTGACTGGGAGGAAAAAAAATCTAAATTCTGTTTTTTTAATTTTATAGTGAAGGTTGCAATTCAAAGGTTTGCTCAAAAATGTAGGCATTAAGATTGTGTAACACAGTGATGGCGAACCTTTTAGAGACCGAGTGCCCAAACTGCAACCCAAAACCCACTTATGCATTGTTGAGTGCCGGGTAGGTGTGGCCCATTGGGTGGGTGTGGCCCATTGGGTGGGCGTGGTTGCGGTGGTAATGGCAGACTGGGTGGGACTAAAAAGTTCAATCAATCAATTCCAACTTTGCAAGATCTTTTGTTTTCCCGCGAGAAGTTGAACTAGATTGACTGATTGAACCTTTTTTTTTTTTTTTTGCACACGGCGGCGGAGGCCTAAAGCGAAAAGGTTTTATAAAATCCAGCTGAAGGCCTAGGACTGGGGTGACGGAGTGCGTGCCCACAGAGAGGGCCCTGAGTGCCACCTCTGGCACCTGTGCCATAGGTTCGCCACCACTGGTGTAACAGATCGAAATAGTAGTGGTTTTAACCATTCCGTTGTGACTTTATAGGCAAATACTCTCGATGCTATCCTGTCAAAAAAAGATCAATACAGTATAT
The DNA here is from genome assembly GCF_001527695.2 of Protobothrops mucrosquamatus. Taxonomy (NCBI): domain Eukaryota; kingdom Metazoa; phylum Chordata; class Lepidosauria; order Squamata; family Viperidae; genus Protobothrops; species Protobothrops mucrosquamatus. The sequence goes on along the minus strand of NW_015387750.1, from coordinate 86,504 downwards.
TGAGCAGAATATACTATCTTAATATAAAAAAATGCACTCATAAAAAACTGTCTAAAAATGCATAAACTTGCAACAAACATATATGCAGCAAAAAAGGAAATTGGTCCAAACAGCAGCTATGATTGAGAAACAGAGCAAAATGAAGCTACAGCTGTAGTCTAAGATATCCGGAAGAATGAAACAAGGCTTTAAAATACAATTTGGGGGCTTTTGCATGCATCTGATTTCTGTAGGGAAATCTGTAAAACTGTGATTGGGAGATATATGTGCTTGGATTGACATTTCTTGTAAACCTACATGCAGCAAACATGGGAGATACATACAAGGGCGTAAAGCGCAGCCATATTTGTACAGGAATGAACTCTTTGAATTACTGTTGAACTGAATTATTGCTTTGCATTGGCCAAAGACCTGGAACAAGAGAAAGTAGTTAGTGTTAGCGCCACCCAATTATTTTACCAGTGCTGAAGACATCTGAAATTGAGACCTTGAAGGAGATGTGAATGTTTTGTTTGACAAAGGACGGCGGGAGAGGGGGCAAAGACCACTTTCAATATCCAAAAAAAGGGTCACTTAGAACAAGGGGTCCTCAACCTTGGCTGAGGAATTCTGAGAGTTGAAGTCCACAAGTCTTAAAGTTGCCAAGGTTGAGGACACCTGACTCAAAAGATGGCCAAGAACTGCTTCCTCTCCTTCCAGGATGCAGATGTGGAAGAACCCATTTAAGTTGCAGGCGTGAGATTCAGATTGCATATTCAATCTTCCCATGTGTAAGAGCCATGGGACAGTGGGACAGCCAAGAGAAAATAGATCTCTCTGTCCCTGAATAGGTTTACCAATTGCTCTGAGATACTCTCTGTCGGGAAGGCTGCAGTGAGTGGAGGTTGGATCCATTCATCTCCCTCCCTTCCAGTGCTATGTTTCATGTGTACAATGCCATTGATTTGAAATGGCACTTCAGTGCCTAGAATTATCATCAACACAGACAATGCCAAGGAACCCATGGCAAGACGGGAGAAGCGGCAAAAGCTATTCTGAAGAGACAATTTTGTTGCAATATGGAAAGTGGGCAGCGTGACTCCTTCAGCCTCCTTTGCAAATCAGAGAGTTGACTTCCTTCCAAACCCCCTCAGTAGTTTTGGTTTTTTTTAAGTAAGTAGATTGGTTACTTACAGCTCCCTCTTTATTTCTAAACTCACACTCCTTCCACTTTTTCCCGCTCTGGATATGGCATTTGGTTTCTAACACGTCCAAGATGAGGTAGAAAAGAGAATCACCATTTTTCTACGGACAGACAAAGAAAAACTCCTGAAAAGGCGAATCATGGTGTCAACCCCCTTAAGCACATTAGAGGGAAATAACATTCAAACCACCATTAGAATATTAGAGTTAAAGTATGTATATATTGATTGTATTATGTTTGTTTAGTTAAATTGTAATTTAGATACGGAATGGGATGTGTTTTAGTCCTGTATTTGGTTCCGGGAAGTCCAGGGGGGGGGGGAAGGGGATTAGGGGAATTATAAAAATTGATGTATTTACATGTTATAGGTAAACAATAATTGTATTGACAAGAGGAGATGCTCGGCTGGTATCCCAAATTGCACTCGATGAGGTGGTTAGAAAAGAGATGGGATGTAGGTAGGTGGAAAGGAGGAAGGAGGAGAGGTTGTGGGTTAGAGGGAGGAAGGATAGGAAAGTGAATGAGGGGACTGCCGAGCGTTTCCGAAAATGTATTGACTTGGATTATTTTTTTTCCTGCTTGTGTATGTAAATGCATCATATTGGTATTTGTTGTTTAATTATAAAAATCAATAAAAATTTTATTAAAAAAAATCACCATTAGAAGAAGAAAAAAAAAAAGGACAGGAGATCAGCCGGTTTTTCACTTGATGTCAAGCAACCAATTGTGCTCTCCACTGAGTCCAGCAGCAGGGGGGTCCAAGTGATTTTAATTATTTATTTATTCAATTTAGATGCTGTTCATCTTGCTTTACAAATAATGCGGGCGTAGTTGTGGTGGTCTTGTGATCCAAGACTAACGTCTATTTTTTACCTACTTAACAATATTGCGCACGTGCCAAAAAAGGTTTGCAGTTCTGCTGGGATGCTGCAATGCTGCCGCTTAATCTTTGATGAAAGGGAAGAGAACTTCTAGACCTCAGGATGAATCTCCCATTATTTTAATGTTACAATGGATAGAGACTACATGAAGTATAAACTGGTTACTTTGGAGAGGAAAGGACAGGTTGTATAGTGTAGATGCCTTGGTCCTTAGTCACTCTAAAGCTTTTTCTCTTAATTCTTCCTTGTTAACATTTCCCTCTCTGAATTTAGAACACCAGTAAACTCTTTGAGAATCTTTAGAATAGAATAGAATAGAATAGAATAGAATAGAATGGAATGGAATGGAATGGAATGGAATGGAATGGAATGGAATGGAATGGAATAGAATAGAATGGAATGGAATGGAATACAGAAGAATAGAATAGAATAGAATAGAATAGAATAGAATAGAATGGAATGGAATGGAATGGAATGGAATGGAATGGAATGGAATGGAATGGAATAGAATACAGAAGAATAGAATAGAATAGAATAGAATAGAATAGAATAGAATAGAATAGAATAGAATAGAATGGAATAGAATGGAATGGAATGGAATGGAATGGAATGGAATGGAATACAGAAGAAAAGAATAGAATAGAATAGAATAGAATAGAATAGAATAGAATAGAATAGAATAGAATAGAATAGAATGGAATAGAATAGAATAGAGTTGGAAGGGACCTTTGAGGTCTTCTAGTCCAACCCCCTGCTCAGGCAGGAAACCCTATACCATTTCAGACAAAAGGTTATCCAATCTCTTTTTTAAAACATCCAATGTTGGAGCACCCACAACTTCTGGAGGCAAGTCATCCCACTGATTAATTGTTCTAACTGTCAGGAAATTTATTCTTAGTTCTAGGTTGCTTCTCTCCTTGATTAGTTTCCATCCGTTGCTTCTTGTTCTGCCTTCAGGTGCTTTGGAGAATAGCTTGATCCCCTCTTCTCTGTGGCAGCCCTTGAGATATTGGAACACTACTTTCATGTCATCCCTAGTCCTTCTCTTCATTAGACTAGACATATCCAATTCCTGCAACAGTGCTGTATATGTTTCAGCTTCCAGTCACCTAATCATCTTTGTTGTTCTTCTTGCAGTATTGTTGTAAAGCTGGCCCTGTATCTAGTAAATAGGACAAACAATAGCTTCCCATTTATTCTCAATTTATTAGGGCTACCAAATCTCTTGGGTGCTATCGAGTGATTTTGCAAGAGTTTTTTTTCCCTACCTACATACATATGTGCTCCCAGGATTTGACAGCAGAACGGCTGCTGCTGAATGGAAGGAAAGAAAGAAAAATCAGCAGAAGGAGAGGATCTTACCTTGGGTAGTTCGTGGACATCAAAAATACGCTGGAGGCCAAGAACGTAGCCTTGTTTCCGATTTGAATTGACTTTGTTAAGGGCCACTTCTGCTGCAGCCTTTACCACCACGGAATTGCATGATGGGTAAACAAAGGAAGGAGCTGTCGAGGCAGCCAATGTATGAACTATCTGTATCCCAATTAAGAATGAAATAAAAAAAAACATTTTGGAAATTTTTGCAGAATCAGAGAAGGCAGAAATTGAAACTATGCTGAGAAGAATCAGGTTCTGAAAGAGCCTTACCCATTTATATATACTTTGAAATTAATAGCTGATATTTGTTCTTCTACCTACCATATGGTGGACCGCACCTTTAAACTTCATCCTGTGATTAGAAGTGTATATCTTGGCAGGGGAATTTTCATCTGTGGTCACATTCTTGAATTGAAAGCACTTTCACTGCAGAAAGAACCCTTCCGTCTTTCCTTGGAAGAGTTCAAGAATGCTTAAAAAGTATGGGTATAACTAACATATTATTATTATTATTATTATTATTATTATTATTAGTAGTAGTAGTAGTAGTAGTAGTAGTAGTAGTAGTAGTAATAATAAAAATAAAAATAAAAATAATAAAATTGGAAGAGACCTTGGAGGTCATCTAGTTCAACCCCCTGGCTGTCCAGTCTCTTCTTAAAAACTTCCAGTGTTGGAGCATTCACCGCTTCTGGAGGCAGGTTGTTCCACTGGTTAATTGTTCTAACTGTCAGGAAGTTTCTCCTTAGTTCTAGGTTGCTTCTCTCCTTGCTTACTTTCCACCATTGCTTCTTGTCCTGCCTTCAGGCGCCTTGGAAAATAGCTTGACTCCCTCTTCTTTGTGGCAGCCCCTGAGATATTGGAACACTGCTATCATGTCTCTTCGTTAAACTAGACATACCCAATTCCAGCAACCGTTCCTTATATGTTTTAGCCTCCAGTCCCCTAATCATCTTTGTTGCTCTTCTCTGTACTCTTTCTAGAGTCTCAACATCTTTTTTACATCGTGGTGACCAAAACTGGATGCAGTATTCCAAGTGTGGCCTTACCAAGCCATTGTAAAATGGTATTAATACTTCACGTGATCTTGATTCTATCCCTCTGTTAATGCAGCCTAGCACTGTGTTGGCCTTTTTGGCAGCTGCAGCACACTGCTGGCTCACATTTAAGTGATTGTCCACTAGGACTCCGAGATCCCTCTCACAGTTACTACTATTGAGCAACCTACCCCCTATACTATACCTGTGCATTTGGTTTTTCTTGCCTAAATGTAGAACCTTACATTTTCACCATTGAATTTCATTTTGTTAGATAGCGCCCAGTGTTCAAGTCTGTCCAGATCCTCCTGTATTTTAAGCCTGTCTTCTGGAATGTTGGCTATTCCTGCCAGCTTGGTGTCGTCTGCAAATCTGATGATTTCCCCATCTATCCCCTCATCCAAATCATTGATGAAGATGTTGAAGAGCACTGGGCCCAGAACAAAGCCCTGGGGCATTCCACTACATACTTCCCTCCATGTAGATGCGGTTCCATTGAGGACCACCCGCTGAGTACGGCTGGTCAGCCAGCTACGGATCCATCTGGTGGTGATACTGTCTAACATACATTTTTCTATCTTGTCAAGTAGTAGGTTGTGATTTACTTTATCAAATGCCTTACTGAAGTCCAAGTAAATTATATCCACAGCATTCCTCTGATCCACTAATTTTGTCACTTGGTCAAAGAATGCAATAAGATTTGTCTGGCATGATCTGTTTTTGACAAACCCATGTTGGCTGTTAGTAATGACTTTGTTTGCCTCTAGGTGTTCGCTGATTCGTTGTTTGATTATCTTTTCCAGGATCTTCCCAGGTATTGCGGTCAGGCTGATAGGTCTGTAATTTCCTGGGTCCATTTTTTCCCCTTTTTTGAAGATGGGAACTACATCAGCTCTTTTCCAGTGCTCCGGGATCTTTGAAAAATATAGTTCAATGGTTCTGAGATCACATCTGCCAGTTCCTTGAGAACCTTGGGGTGTAATCCATCTGGTCCTGGTGATTTGAACTCGTCTAGCCTGGACAGGTGCTCACTTACCATTTTCTTGCCTATCTTAACTTGCGTTTCTATTCTGTTTTTTGTGGCACTGTTTTTGGTAGGTTGGTCTGTTTTTTCCCTTTGTGTAAAGACAGATGCAAAAAACCGAGTTAAATAGTTCTGCTTTCTCCCTGTTGCTTGTCACCTTCTTGCCACTTTCACCCACTAGTGGACCAATCATTTCCTTCACTTTTTTCTTGTTTTTTACATGTTGAAAAAAGCTTTTTTTTGTTATTTTTGACTTTGGTCGCAAGCCTTAGTTCATTTTGAGCCTTAGCTTTCCTCACTTCATCTTTGCAGGCTCAGGCTATTTGCTGATATTCTGACTTAGTTATGTGCCCCTCTTTCCACTTTTTATACTTGTCCTTTTTATCTTTCAATTTATCAGAGAGTTCTTTATGCAGCCATGCTGGTTTCTTTTGAGAGCTGTTATTTTTCCTCTTTGTTGGTATTGTGCTAGACTGGGCTTTTATTATCTCACTTTTCAAAATTTCCCAAGCTGCTTGAGTTGTTTTCCCCTTGAGGATTCTCATCCATGGAATCCTTCCCAAGCTCTCTCTAAGTTTATTGAAATTAGCTCTCTTAAAGTCCAAGACTCTAGTTTGACTGTGTTCTATTGCTTGTGCTTCCATAATGTTGAATTCCAATATTGCATAATCACTTCCTCCCAAGGTTTCTGTGGCTTCAACACCTTCTATCATTTCATCTCTGTTAGTGAGAATTAGATCCAAAATGGCTAATCCCCTAGTTCCCTTCTCTACTTTTTGGGAGACAAAGTTGTCTGCTAGGTTTGCAAGGAATCTGTTTGATCTTCCACTTGGTGCAGAGTTTGTCTCCCAGTTGATGTCAGGGTAGTTAAGGTCCCCCATTACTATTGTGATATGTTTCCTACATACCTTAGTTAACTGACTAGCAAAAAGTTCATCTATTTCCTCTGTTTGGTTGGGTGCCTGTAGTATACACCTATGGCAATGTCATTCCCCCCCTTTTATATTGACTCAAATGCATTCAAGACAGGTTTCATCATTGTTGTGCTCTATGTCTGTAGAGATGTAATTGTTTCTTATATAGAGAGCAACTCCGCCTCCTCTTTTATTTGGTCTGTTTCTTTTAAATAATTTAAATCCCTCTAGGTGTGTGTTCCATTTGTGGGTTTTATCCCACCATGTTTCCGTAATGGCAACAATATCATATCTGCCCTCATTAACCTGAATTTCTAGTTCACCCTGTTTGCTGTTCATACTCTGTGCATTGGTGTATAGACATTTGAGTCCTTTATGACTGACCCTGTGTTTACTTTCTACATAACCTGTGTGGTGCCTGAGTTCCCCTATTGTTTTACCACCTATTTGGTTAGTGCACTTTGTGTGGCACTCGCTATTAGAAGCTTGATTTTGCTTGACAGCAAGATTGATATTCTTGTCCACACACACATCTATGTTACATGCACTGATAGCCCTATAATTTTTAGATTGCCAGGGACAGGGATGTTCTGTATCAATTAACTCACTGTCCCCGCTGTTTAGTTTAAATATTCCTCCAGAAAATCTGTGAATTTATAGCCAAGTAACTCAGTCCCTTTCTTTGATGGGTGCAAACTATCTCTTTTGTACATTTTTTTCATTGGACCAGCTACAGACATCGTGACTAATATATCTAAAGCCTTCCCCTTTACACCACTCCTTTAGCCACATATTGAATTGTGGTATGCGCTGGCCTTTTCCATTTTGCTCCTTATATACTGGTAAAACCTCTGAAAAAGTAAGCCTACAGCCTATTCTGCTAAGTTCCTGCCCCAAGCTCTGGAAATCGTTCTGCACAGAGAGTACATCTTTTTGGGACAGATCGTTAGTGCCAAGATGTACAATAGCCTCCACATCACAGCCCCTGCTGCCATTCTTAATTATTTTAGAAATACGCTTCTTGTCCCTACTGGCAGTAGCACCTGGAAGACACCTGATCTCTTTCGAAACCTCTGTGTCCTTTCCTAAATTTACATCCCTTATAATTGAATCACCTACCAGAAGGTAGCTTCTCTTTTTGGATGCCTTTCTGTTCTTGCGTGACTGATGTGTAATACCAGATTCACACTTCTCCCTGTCGAAATCCAGTTCTTCATCTCGGACCACGATTCCCTGCTTATTTGAGTTATCATCACAAATACCTTTACCTGTTTCCTTAATGTCCCTATTAAGGTCAGCAAGGGCACTGTATCTGTTGTGCAGGGACACAGCAAAAGCTTTGCGTTTATGGTTCACAGCTCTCACCCTGCCAGATCCCACGATTGTCCACACTGCCCTTCTCCTGCAGGATCTTTGATTGATACGGTGAGTATTGTGGATGATAAAATAACCTTATGGGTGTGGCTGGTCAGGAAATGGTTCACACAGTCACTGCAAAATGCCTGAGACTGTGAGTGTGACTAGTCACAAGATATCCATTGATGGGAAGACAAAGTGGGATTCTCTCTCTCTCTCTCTCTCTCTCTCTCTCTCTCTCTCTCTCTCTCTCTCTCTCTCTCTCTCTCTCTCTCTCTCTCTCTCTCTCCCCTCCCCTCCCCTCCCCTCCCCATTGTCTATTTTCTCAGATTACTAGCTCATTATAAAGTAATAGTATGCAGTATGTGTTACTGGACTGCTGAAAGGCAGTGGATGACTCTGGGCCTGCCATTATTTCTCAACTCAGTCTATATCACAGGTTGTTGTTTAAATTTAGGGTGAAATTCAGGGGGAGGGGTCCTTATGGACAGTCATAGGTAAAGGGTGGGATATGAATGTAATATCAAGGTTGATGAAAAACAATGCTTCCAATGTTAAAGAGTCCTGGAATTACTTTCATAAGCTACTGCAGTTATTGAGTCACCATGTGACCAGGCCTGATTTTACAACCTTTTTGCAACGGTCATTAAGCAAATGCTGCAGTCTTTAAGTGAACCCATTATACCTCTTATGCATTCTTTACTGGAAACCATCATAATTTTGAATAGTCACTAAGCTCAACTTCCATCTGGGTAATTCTCAGGTTACTTAATCCTTCTAGGACACCGTGGAAAGTTCTTCTTTGCCAGGTCTTCAAAATTACCACTTCGAGGCAACCACATTGGCATCTATAAAAATGAAAGAAATTGATGTTAATTCCTAATGGCTGTTTTCAGAGCACCAAATATTCTTTTTTCTCTTTCAGGCTGCCTTGATGCAGCTGTTCTAGAGATGGCTGAATAGTTTCCTGGTAGAAGAAGATATTTTCAGTTGTTCCAGGGGTGAATTTATTATGTTAATTATTGTATTCCTATTGGTATATAATTTTGATTCATGAAGAAATGCACTGTGGCATTTTGGAAAATTATAATTAACGTTATGATTCATAGGTTGGCCTGGAAAATTATACTGTATAGGTTTTTATTTAGTTGAAAGGCCCAACAATCCACCATGAAAAAGTCATAGCTCAGTTACAGAAGGATATGTCCCTTAGTCAACCTGGCTAAGAGTTCTGGGAATCAACATCCAACTAATCAAGATAACACCTTAAGTAATCATAAGGTATTCCAGAGAAGCACTTCTAGGGAGCACTTTATTGTTATATGCAACAAATTGAAATATCTGTGTTTGTTTTAGGGAGGGAGTTAGTAGAAGAGTACACATGCAAAGCATTTGTTTAATGATAAGCTCCTAACCTTAAGCAATTAATATTTTAGACAATAGGTCTTAAAATTTACCCACAGGGNTTTTTGAAATGTTTGAGGAATCAGAATCAGGTCACTGAGCTAACCAATGGTTCCCTATCAGTGTGGTTTTGCTGAAAACTGGAAGTAAATGCCATTTTTATGGACAAAATCATTGTAAAACATGATCATATAACCACAGGATGCTGCAAATGGCCGTAAAAGTGGCCTTGTTGCCAAATGCACAAAGTTGACCTGGGGGGGCCCTGACCGTGGGACCTTTCATAGGTTGCCCCCAGTTAGATCTAACCTAAATTCAAAAAGTCATAATGATTAGCAATAGGTTGAGGACTAATGGATATAATAATGAAGCAGAACCTAACATAATCCAAAGGTTTGAATCTCATCTATGTGGAAGAAGAAAGGAAGGAAGGATGGAAGGATGGAAGGAAGGAAGGAAGGAAGGAGACGTATCACAAGATGTCTTCAACTGTTTTATTGCTTTCTGAAAGGCATTCTGTGCACCAGCTCAACAACCTTCTTGAGGATCCCATAATATCCTGAAAAGCTGCAGCAAGGGAAGAGGTTCTGAGGAAAATGCATTTTTTAAAAAAAAACATACTAGGGTCTCTAAATTTTTAGAGTGAATTCATTTGATTCTTACATGCCATTATGACAGTAATGGGACTAGAGAGCATGGCAGAGCTGAAGAATAAAATGGGAAAGGAACCAATTTTGCTCCAATCCTATAAAAGATTATAACATACAACGGTCATTGATACAACAGTCACTGGCTTCATTAGAGATGGTGACGAGTCTGCATATAGTTGGGAAATTGAACAACTGGCCCTGTGGTGCAGCTGGAACAATCTGGAGCTGAACATGCTTAAAACTGTAGAGATGAGAGTGGATTTTAGCAGGAACCCTTCTATTCTACCACCTCTTACTATATTCAACAGCACAGTATCAGCAGTAGAGTCCTTCAAGTTTTTTTTTTGAAATGCCATGTTAACAACATTATTTTCTGATCAATTTGTGATACAAATTGCAAGGAGTTCTACTAGTGCAGGGGTCCCCAAGCCCCGGTCTGTGGACCGACACCGGTCCACAGCATGACAGAAACCGGTCCGCACAAACAAGCAAAGCCCCATCTGTGAGATGCAGGCAGCACACAAAATCACATACTCTCCGGTCCGTGGAAAAACCTCTCTATGGAACTGGTCTCTGCTGCTCAAAAGATTGGGGACCTCCATATTAGTGGATCTGTGATGATTTTCAGGTGGGCCAGCACTAACCTTTCAAAGTTTTCATAACTATAGATGTCAGAGTAACCAGTCTGTAGTCATACAGCTTCTTGATAGAGGGCTTCTTGGACACCAGGATGATAGTAGAATGTTAGAAGCAAGAAAGAGCATAATACATCTCCAGCGATATTTTTTTTTAAAGATGCTTTTGTTTTCATTTTCATTTTTGTTTTTGTCTCATAGTGGAAAAGAAGAGGTTAAATTGGCTGGTGCTGATGGTTGACATGGATTGCTACTAGCATCCTAGGTGTCAACCAGGTATCTCCTTAAAATATAAGATGTTCCAAGTAGCACAGTTTTTTGTAACATTGCTGGAGTTATTACAGGAAGCTGCAGGTTCTTGATGTATTTTACAAAGGTTTGGGACATAGTTCCCAGTGTCCCGATGACAATGGGTACTACTGTTACACGATTCATCCATAATCGCGCAGTTTCGATGGCCAGATCGCGATATTTTGTAATTTTTTCCAGTTCTTTTTCTTCTACTCTGGCATCTCCTAGTACAGTGATATCAATCAGCTGTATGCTTTGGTTCTCTACAACTGCGATATCCGGCGTATTGTGTTCCAAATGACGATCTGTCTGTATTTGAAAGTCCCACAAGATCTTCACCCTCTCATTCTCAACAACTTTTTCCACCCTATGTTCCCACGACTTTTCGGACACAGGCAAGTCGTATTTCTTACACAATGCCCAGTGGATTAATTTAGCAACTTGGTCATGTCTAGATTTGTAATCAGTTTGGGCGATTTTGCTGCACTCACAAATTAGGTGTGAAACAGTTTCAACTTTGTCATTGCAAAGTCGGCAATTTGGATTGTCAGTGGATTTTTGCATCTTCGCTTTCATGGCATTAGTTTGTAGTGCTTTTTCTTGAGCAGCCAGTATTAAGCCTTCTGTTTCTTTATTATTATTATTATTATTATTATTATTATTATTATTATTATTATTATTATTATTATTATTATTATTATTATTATTATTATGGATCATCGCACAGTCAGCCAGATGTTCAGACTGGATTTGGCATTTTTGTCTACCTATCTAGTCCTTACTAAGGACCTGAGATAGGCAGATGTGGATGTTTGATGGTATTACAGATCTCGTCGCAGGATGGAAGCAGTTCCTAGTAAGGCCGCCTTTTGCAATTGACTAATAGCGAATTTGTCAATGCCAATGGTGTTCAAGTGGTGCTCCAGTTTTTTTTATTATTATTATTATTATTGTTGTTGTTGTTGTTGTTATTATTATTATTATTATTATTATTATTATTATTATACCTGGAATTACTTTCATAAGTTACTGCAGTTATTAAGTGAGTCACCATGTGATCAGGCCTGATTTAAAAATTTTTTGCAACAGTCATTAAGCAAATGCTGTAGTCTTTAAGTGAACCCATTATACCTCTTATGCATTCTTTGCTGGAAACCATTGTAATTTTGAATGGTCACTAAGCTCAACTTCCATCTGGGTAATTCTCAGGTTATTTAATCCTTCTAGGTCACCATGGAAAGTTCTTCTTTGCCAGGTCTTCAAAATTACCACTTCGAGGCAACCACATCGGCATCTATAAAAATGAAAGAAATTGATGTTAATTCCTAACGGCTGTCTTTCAGAGCACCAAATATTCTTTTTTCTCTTTCAGGCTGCCCTGATGCAGCTGTTCTAGAGATGGTTGAATAGTTTCCTGGAAGAAGGAGATATTTTCACTTGTTCCAGGGGTGAATTTATTATGTTAATTATTGTATTCCTATTGGTATATAATTTTGATTCATGAAGAAATGCACTGTGGCATTTTGGAAAATTATAATTAATGTTATGATTCATAGGTTGGCCTGGAAAACTCTAAATTATACTGTATAGGTTTTTATTTAGCTGGAACAGCCTGCATTCTGCGTTCTTGGAGGTTCTCAAGCAAAGATTGGAGCACCAGGCTTCTGGGATGATATGAGAATTGCTGTGCAAAGGGTTCCAACCTTATCACTGTGTGGTTCCTGTCCACTTCCACAAGATGGAGATATAGATAATATTGTCAGGATATCATCAGGAGCAGTGGTAATGCAGTGGTTAAAATGCAGTCTTCTTTTTCTTCTTCTTGTGCCATATCCGTTATCGGACATTGGCGATCATGTTGGTGATCCTGTTTTTATCAGCAGCCGCACGAAAAAGTGCTGCTGAGTTTTGTCCAAACCGGTCCCTTAGATTTTGAAGCCACGATGTTCTTCTTCTGCCTGGACCTCGTTTGCCTTCAATCTTTCCCTGGAGGATTAAATGGAGTATGCCGTATTTTTCTGGGTGTCGCATCACATGTCCGAAATATTCTAATTTTTGTTTTTTAATTGTTTTGATGATTTCCCTTGGCTTTCCCAGGCGGCTTATCACCTCTTCATTTCTGATAGAATGCAGTATTGCAGGCTAATTCTACTGACTGCCAGCAGTTTCATTCTCACCGGCTCAAGGTTGACTCAGTTTTCCATCCTTCCGAGGTCGGTAAAATGAAGACCCAGATTGTTGGGGGCAAATATGCTGACTCTGTAAACTGCTTAGAGAGTGCTGAACAAGCACGATGAAACAGTATATGTCTAAGTACTATTGCTATCTAGTTGCCTGTTCTGAAAGTAATCTTAGATTTAACCTCTTCTGCTGATTCATTGTGGAATTATTACTGTTCCTTCCATTTCTTTTCAAAGAGGTTTATTAGAGCTACATTAGTAATACACAGTAGTTGCCCATCATTTAAAATGGCTGGGTTCATACAATGTATTAAATCCTAAACCTATGCTAACAAAGACCAATTCCTATATTCATATAAGACCTTATTCCAAACTATTGTGCTTTATTGTGGCATAAGGTGATGGCTTGGCTCACATAATTGTAAGATAAGAGCTGACTTTGCCCAAACTATTAATTTCCATTTTAGTTGGTTCTGGAGAAAAATGTACTAGACTTAAATGACACACTTTGTATAAGATGCCTGAATACTCAATGCGATATTGAAGCAGAAGACAGTGATGACAGACATCACCTAGATTTTGGGAGAAGAGGTCTCTTGGATAGTGTCATCCACAAAGTTGAGAGGCCCAACAATCCACCATGAAAAAGTCATAGCTGAGTTACAGAAGGATATGTCCCTTAGTCAACCTGGCTAAGAGTTCTGGTAAACAACATCCAACTAATCACCTTAAGTAATCATAAGGTATTCCAGAGAAGCACTTCTAGGGAACACTTTATTGTTATATGCAACAAATTGAAATATCTGTGTTTGTTTTAGGGAGGGAGTTAGTAGAAAAGTAAAAGTGCAAAGCATTTGTTTAATGATAAGCTCCTAACCTTAAGCAATTAACAACATTTTAGACAATAGGTTTTAAAATTTACCCACAGGGGCTTAAAGTCTGGGAGGTGAAAAAGGATACTTTAGATGGGAGTATTCTTAAAATCAGGAAAGTGTGGCTATGAATCTTATTTTTTTGGGAGGCAAAGTCAAATTTAACTGTTGGCAATCTCATAGACATATCCATGTAGTTTCATTGACAAGAGGATGGGAATAGTTTGCTATTGCCTGTATATAATTTTATTTTTTTCCCCTCTTAATGCTGGCTTGCAAACATTTTTGAAATGTTTGAGGAATCAGAATCAGGTCACTGAGCTAACCAATGGTTCCCTATCAGTGTGGTTTTGCTGAAAACTGGAA
>NW_015387750.1:60911-72217 GCF_001527695.2 Protobothrops mucrosquamatus | reverse complement strand
GGAAGGAAGGAAGGAAGGAGACGTATCACAAGATGTCTTCAACTGTTTTATTGCTTTCTGAAAGGTATTCTGTGCACCTGCTCAACAACCCTCTTGAGGATTCTGTAATATCCTGAAAAGCTGCAGCAAGGGGAAGAGGTTCTGAGGAAAATGCAATTTTCTTTGAAAAACATATTAGGGTCTCTAAATTTTTAGAGTGAATTCATTTGATTCTTACATGCCATTGTGGGAGCAATGGGACTAGGGAGCATGGCAGAGCTGAAGAATAAAATGGGGAGGGAACCAATTTTGCTCCAATCCTATAAAAGATTATAACATACAACGGTCATTGATACAACAGTCACTAGAGATGGTGACGAGTCTGCATATAGCTGGGAGGTTAAACAACTGGTCCTGTGGTGCAGCTGGAACAATCTGGAGCTGAACATGCTTAAAACTGTAGAGATGAGAGTGGATTTTAGCAGGAACCCTTCTATTCTACCACCTCTTACTATATTCAACAGTACAGTATCAGCCGTAGAGTCCTTCAAGTTTTTTTTTTGAAATGCCATGTTAACAACATTATTTTTCAATCTATTTGTGATACAAATTGCAAGGAGTTCTATTAGTGCAGGGGTCCTCAGCCCCTGGTCCATGGACTGGCACCAGTCCGCACCATGACAGAAACTGGCCCGTGCAAACAAGCAAAGCCCCATCCGTGGGATGCAGGCAGCACACAAAATCACATACTCTCCTCTCTCTACGGAACTGGTCCCTGCTACCCAAAAGGTTGGGGACCTCTGTATTAGTGGATCCGTGATGATTTTCAGGTGGGCCAGCACTAACCTTTCAAAGTTTTCATAACTATAGATGTCAGAGTAACCAGTCAGTAGTCATACAGCTGCTTGATAGCGGGTTCTTGGACATCGGGATGATAGTGGAATGTTAGAAGCAAGAAAGAGCATAATACATCTCCAGTGATTTTTTTTTTTAAAAGATGCTTTTGTTTTCATTTTCATTTTTGTCTCATAGTGGAAAAGAAGAGGTTAAAGGTTAGGGTTAGCATTAGGGTTAGCATTGCATTATCCACAGTGCCTTATTTTTCTGTTAGTGCTTTAAAGCCAAGCACATTTTAAAATAAATTAAGTACATTTGTGAGTGTGCCCAATTAATTTGTAATGTTTTATACTTTAAAAAAAATGCCATTAAAAAAACAAAACCTAAAACCAAACAAATACTTAGAACTGATCACACAATGAAGTCAAATATCAGGTGGATGCATTAAATCAGAGTAGGGGATGACTGTTTCATATATTAAGCTAAGTCGCAATTATGGGTGCTCAGCAACCAGCCTGCATTCACAGCCATTTGTAGCATCCTGCACTCATCTGACTGTGATTTTTATGGAAATTGCTTCTGGGTTCATTTAATGACTACTGCAAAAAAAACCTTCATAAAATTAAGTGTGGTGTGATAACCTGCTTAATGACTGTCAGGACTTACAACCATAATTGTGGGCTCAATTACAGTTGTGAATCAAGGGCTTCCTTCACCATTTAGTGAAGATGCCATCAGTTAATCAGAAAGACAAAAAAAATGTGGTGCACTCCTGCAGAATCTGGAGAATCAAATCAAGGAATCAGATTAATGGGATTTTTTTGAGGGGGGGAGGGACTGATCTGGAGAAATCTACTATGAAATTCTTTTTAGCACTGTAGAGTTTTGTAAATTTTGGAGTTTTAGATTAATTGCATATCTCCCCCTTGTGGTCAAGATACTGAATACGCGCAGTAAAAGGTAAAAGTTTTCCTGTCAATAGTCGTGCCCAACTTTGGGGGTGGTGCCCATCTCTGTTTCTTGGCTGAGGGATCCAGCGTTGTCTGAAGGTAATTTCCGTGATCATGTGGCCAGCATGGTTATAGACCAGGGGTGGGGAACTTTGGCTCTTTTATGACTCGTGGACTTCAACTCCCAGAATTCCTGAGCCAGCATGGCTCAGCTTGGAAACCTCTCCCTTTCCCCTCAGCATGGCTGGCTCAGGAATTCTGGGAGTTGAAGTCCGCAAGTCATACAAGAGCCAAGGTTGCCTACCCCTCCTATAGACCAAAGGCACACAGAACTCTGTTACCTTCCCACCAAAGTGTCACCTGTTATAGTTAGTCCTTGAGTTACGACCAAAGTTGAACCCATTTCTGTTGTGAAGTGAGAGATTTGTTAAATGGGCTTTGCCCCATTTTACGACCTTCCTTGCCATATTTGTTAAGTGAATCAAGGCGGTTGTTAAGTTAGTCGTACTTTGCTTGTCAGAAGGCTGCAAAGGGTGGTCACACTGCAACCGTCATAAATATGAACCAGTTGCCAAGCCTCCAAATTTTATTCATATTGACCCTGGGGATGCTGCAATGGTCTTAAGTGTGAAAAGTGGTCGTAAGTCACTTTTTCCAGTGCCGTTGTAACTTTGAACAGTCACTAAACAAACTGTTTTAACTAAATAATTTTTATTGATTAGCCTGTGGGCCATATCAAGGTGCAGAATTCCAAACACACATTACATTAAAAATGCAGTAAAAACAATTTAGAATGGAATTAGTTAAAATATAATTTAGGGTAAAATAGAAACAAAATACAATTTAAAATGAAATTGGGATAAATATATATTTTTAAAATGAAATGAGAGTCAAATACGGCAATTTAAGATGTAGATAGATAAAATATGATAAAATTATATTTCACTATCACCCCTACTATCTACCCCAATCAGTCTCACATATGCCGGTCTCAGCCGAACCATTTTGCTCAGGTACTGTGCTGTGTTAAATGTAATTTTCAAATGCTGGCCGCACATAAGGTAAGTTATTTTGATATGGGGATCCCAATGGGCCATTCGTTTAGTGTATAGGCTAGTGATGGCAAACCTTTTAGAGACTGAGTGCCCCAAAACCACCCCCTACCCCGTCCCTGCTCCGCCCTGCCCACTGGGCCACCCACCACCTCCACGGCCCGCCACAGATCACCCAGGCAGCCCAGCAGTGCCATGGTAGCCACGCCCTCCGCCGGTGCCCTGCAGAATCATCTGCGCGTGATGGAGCGCAAGGGCAGAGTCTTGTCCCCACTGTCCGGCTATCATTTCCTTGGCTGCGCTGCTTCGCGTCGGCCTCACCCAGGGGCGACTCTCCTCCAGGGGGGCTGCTGGTGAGGAGGGGGCGGTGGGAGGAGGCGGTGGGGAGACGGTGCATGTGCCCACAGAGAGGGCTCTGAGTGCCGCCTCTGGCACCCGTGCCATAGGTTCGCCACCACTGGTATAGGCCAAGGTACCTGTCTCTCACCCTCCACTAAACAAACTGTTATAAGTCGAGAACTACTTATAATCCACTTGGATTTGCATGCTTTCAAGCTGCTAGGTGGGCAGGAGCTTGAGGCAAGTAATGGGAGCTTACCCCATTGCATGGAGCTGGGGTCTTGAACCCGGACTGTTAGCTTTCCAGCTGAGGCATAGTATCTTGGAGCAAAGCCTCCAAGGATGTTCTTCAGCATAATGTTACCTATTTTGTCAACTATTTGAAGTAAGAGGTGACCTTATTGAAATCCCAGGCTTTGGGCTTGTGCAACACTGCAGAATTAAACACTGTGGAATTCAAAACCACAAGTCATGATGATGCGACTGATTTGAATGGCTTTCAATGGGCTTGGCTGCTGGTGGCTCCGAGAATGGCTTTGGCCTGGCCCAGCAGGGCTCTTTTGCAAGACTAAGGAATCTTTTCAGGACCTCTAATAGTGTTCAGAAAGCTTCCAAGCTAAGGTAGCTCTCCTTCAGGGTAGAGTAAGAGCAGCCCTACCAAGGAAAGCTCCATTTGTATTATATCAGGGGTCTTCAAACTTGGCCCTTTTATGACTTGTGGACTTCAACTCCCAGAATTCCTCAGCCAGGCACGCGTGCCTGGCTGAGGAATTCTGGGAGTTGAAGTCCATAAGTCATAAAAGGGCCATGTTTGAAGACCCCTGTATTATATAAATGTTCCTGAAGTCTGTGTCAGATCCCCAAAGAAAATGTATTACTTTCCTTTCTATCCTATACATGCTTTTATAACCATTTATTTGGGGCTTGCCACTCTGTTGGGAGGGGGGATGCTTTGGGGGATGCCTTGCACTGCCTTGATACTCTGCCCTCCCCCCAGGTTTGCACTTGGAAACAGAGGGAAACGAAACCGAGAGAGATCTTGAAGAGCGCGCCGAAAGAGCCAGTTATGAAAACAATATGCCACCGGTGGATTGGCTGAGATTCAAATGGACAGTGGGACCCTGGGGGGAGGACTAACGAATATTGGTTTTGATATACTGCTTGCGCGGGATTTTTTTCCCCAGACCTCGCTTTGATTCCTTGCTGTCACTAACTCCTAATTAAAGTTCCTTTTGAGACAATGCCTGTTTTGAGAGTTCTGCTTTCTTGGGAGGCCTAGATGAAGCAAGGTCCTTACAGTCTGTCAGGGCTTTTCAACCTTTTCACCCATTGTACCACTTTTAGGATATGGCAATATCCGAGTACCACCAGTCGCCTATCAAGGTGTCAAAAACCTGATGACCCCCCCCCCCAAAAAAAAAAAGAAAGGAAAAAGGGATAAAGTACAGGTAGTCCTCAACTTACAACAGTTCGCTCTTCCTCCTGTCCGAGGTTTTCATTGTGGGCATTTCTATTGAGGATTGGCAGTGGGGGTGGGGTGAGGGGTGTTTGATTTTTATTCCCCCCGTCTGCTGGGTAGTTGCAGCAGGTTTTGGTCACTTCACATGACCCTGGGACACTGTGACTGTCATAAATATGAATCAGTTGCCAAGCATCTGAATGTAAATCACAAGACCCTGGAGATGCTGCAACATTCCAGCTGATCGGCGCTTCTTCTGAGCTCAGCAGAAGCGCCAGGATTAGCACTGAGCTCCAGCTGGAGCCTGGCACTGATCCTGGCACTTCCACTGGGCCCTGACAGTCCCAAAAAAGCGCTGATCCTGGCGCTTCCGCTGAGCCCTGACAGCCCTGCAGCTTCAGCTATCTCTTGTGCGGTGCTGCCACCGGTTCAGCTCATTCCCCTCCCCCGCTACCACTTTTCTAGGATGGTCACGTACCATCTGCCATGTGCCAATGTACCACAGGTGGTACCCTTATCACTGGTTAAAAAGCCCTGCTGTAGCCCCCCTAATCATCTTTGTTGCTCTTTTTTGCACTCTTTCCTTAGTCTCAACATCTTTTTTATGTTGTGGGTGGGCAGAACTAGATACAGTATTCCAAGTGTGGTCTTACTATGGCTTTGTGAGAAGAAAAGGCCTTCTTCCTTGTAGCGCACGATGGCACAGAATTGGCATTGCTTCTCCCCTGTAGTGTTGGTTTGCGTGGTGCCATCATGGAGGAGAAGCCAATGCCAGGGAAGCTGGTACTTCGGAGGAGAAGCAAGCCATGCTGGGGGAAGACCTTGCAAGTGGGAGCCAGAAAAGAGTGCCTGGATGTAATGTTATGTGGGGATGACTTTAAGAGGTGAAGGGAAGAAATGTTGCCTAAGGAAGAATCAGATGAAAGGGGAGGAACCCCCAGCTGACTACCAGGTAGAGAAAGAAACTTAGAAAGGATCTGTCCTAGCTTATCACATGGTAAAAATAGATGGTGGGAGATTTGTAGTTTCAGACTTTCAAGATTATCTAATGTAGCATACGTTGAAGAAGAATAAGCTGATATGGTCTTATTTCCTTTTGGGCCTTCTTGGGAAGCTGACCTGGATGGTGCCTTTGTCTTCCCACTGTCTTTTGCTTATGCGTTCTCTATGTTCCCAGCTTAGCAGCACATCATGAGCCTAATATTGTGCACTTAGTGGTGTTGGACCTGAACTGGGGAAAGCCACTGGTTGCCTTTGGGCCTGGCATCCTTCCTTAACACCTCTCCATCGCAACCTGGTGTCGTGAGAAACTGCTTTGGGCTTGGGATGGGGTTGGCTGCAGACTGCCTTTCTCCCAACTGCTTTGATTGAGCTAGGAGAATATTCTTGGGAGGTCAGGCAGACTGAAGCCCAAGGACCTTGTTTTTTGGTCATTGGGATGGCCCTTGAAAATGGCCTCCTATGAGAAGTTCAGTGGATCCATGGAGGTGTATGTTTTTTTTTCTCCTTATATATTCTTATATTATTGTATGAGATCCTGAGGATGTCTATGATAGAGCAATATCTATTCAATGAATGAATGAAATTGCATTGGTGCAGAAGATCCCAAAGTTTAAATTTTCATAGAGTGAGGAAGGAAGGAGGGAAGGAATGAAGGAATGAATGAATGAATGAATGAATGAAGGAAGGAAGGAAGGAAGGAAGGAAGGAAGGAAAGCCCTTATTATGATTGTCTTTGAACAAATGAGAAGATTGTCTTCTGTTGGCAATAAAAATCTATAAATGCCACAAAATTTGTTGAGCTTTATATGTGATCCCTTTTAAATGCACAAAATGTCACAAAAGTGGCTTAAATGTTTTGCAGGAATGTTTGAAAAGCCTTTCAGATGTGCCAATTGCAATGTTTGCTGCCACTTATTCCTTTCCATCGTGCAACTTCTATGGAAAAAAAATACAATATTTGCTCTGCAAAAAGATCTACAGGAATGAGTTTTCAGGAAGAATTCCAGTTTTAATGAGTCCTGATTCAAAAAAAAAATTTGATTCTGAACTCTTTGTCTCTCTCTCTCTCTGAAATCCAATTCCATAATTATAGAAATATAGCAGAATGTATGAATAATCATTTGGCTTTCACTGTTATGTCTAACTTAAACCAATCGGCACAGGAATTAAGGGAGCTTAATTGCCAAGTTTTATTTATTTTCACATCAGAAGGATTTTCTAATATGCTCACATATATTAGTACTGTCTACACCCACATTTCTAGATACTTTTTGGTAATGAAAGAGCTTTTCCTTCTTTTTTTCCCCCTGCTCATCCAGATGGTTTTGCTCTGTTTTCTCTGAATTAAGCTTTCAGTGTTATACATCACTTTTTGTTTGGGCGGTTTCAGCCTGTGGCCGTGAAGGCAGTTCAAGGCCACCGACCTGTATTAAAATGTCTCCTGGACATTGGGCTGATTGGGAAAACTCTCTGGGGAAGGGAGGAATGGTTGGCCCAGCTGGCCTGGCTGAGTGAGTAGGGGCATCCTGTTCTGGAGAAGCGAGCCTGGGGTTAGAGGCTGGGTTGGGCTCCTGCACTTCCAGTTTGCTCGAAGGAGGATAGTAGATCACCTGCCCCACTGGTTTCTTTGGCATTTGTGGTATTTCTGAGGGGTGAGGATGGTTTGGCTCCTGGTGTTCCTGGTTCTGTTCATGTTGTTTGTGGTGGTGGGGCTGGGAGTGGTGATGATGGTGTCCACTCTGTTCGTGGTGATCTCTGTGTCTTTCACTATCATCCTGACGTTCCTCCTGCCCAGGTCTGTCCTTGGATTGTGGAATCTGGCCATCTATAAATGGTGGCTAATAAGACAAAAGATACAAAAAAGTGGCTTAGGGGGTTGGTCATATCTGGACTATAGACCAGCTGTCTGCAAGGAATATAAATCCTTCCATTCCCCACCATTCAGTCAGAGCTGAAGAAACTTCTTGGATGAGAAGCAAAACATCTTCAAAGAAAAACAAGAAAGTCCAGTTGCCTCCTGAAAAAGCACCTTTGGGACAACTGAGAATCTCCACAGACATTTAGCTATGCACTTTGGGATGAACACCCTTCAAATGGTGCGGCAGTATGAACGGATTTCCAGAAAATGTTGCAGACTACAGAAACCATTTGTGCTTCAGTTTGAGATGCAGACAACACAGACTCATCCCCAGCAGCCTGCCCCTGTCTTCAACATTGAAGGGACACAGGGCAGAAAATATCCTGCAGCCAAGAAGGGTCCACACACATTTGCACTACTCAGGTGACCCGGAGGACACAGATAAACCTCCAAGTGGCCTCAACGACTCTCTAAAAGAATGCAAATGACCAGCTGTCTGCAAGGAGTATAAATCCTTCCATTCCCCAACATCCAGTCAGAGCTGAAGAAGTTTCTTGGATGAGAAGCGAAACGTCTTCAAAGAAAAACAAGAAAGCCCAATTGCCTCCTGAAAAAGCACCTTTGGGACAATCATAACCTAGATGACTGAGAATTTCCATAGACAATAACCATGTTAAGCAGATCTTCCTCTATCTGCTTAATACAGCCAGTCAATGAGTTTTAAAAATAAATTGTTCCACAACAATTGAATGAATGAATGTTTTCTGCAGACGATCGATGACTGAGGAACTTACCGGAGGTGGGAAGAAATCACATTTTACAGTGACAAATTTCTTTTTTTCTATCTCACTGATTATCACAGAGCCTTTGCATAGACCTCTTTTCTAAAAAGAGAAGCAAAAGAGAAAATGTTCATCAACAAAAAACAAAAAAATAATCAACCTGCCCAGGTTTCCTACTACCGTGTTTTCCCAAAAGTAAGGCCTACACCAACAATAAGCCCTAGCTTGATTTTTGGGGGTGGGCCTAATATAAGCCCTATCCCAAAAATAAGCCCTAGTTTTAGGGCGAGGCACAAACCTAAAAATTAAGCTAGGGTGGGGTGGGGGGGTGGAGCTGCCTCACCTGCCCCGCACCCACTTATCTTGCAGCCAGGCCTCTCCTCACTGGACCACTTCTTCTTCTGAGGCCTCTTCTGCAGCCAGGCCTGCATTTCTCAGTCACATGGCTTTCCAGAAGGCCTGTGTAGCCAAGAACCGAGCTATGGCTGCTTAGGCCTTCTGGAAAGGCCTGACTGCAAAATGCAGGCCCGAATGCATCTGCAGAACTTCGGCCCCAGAAGAAGTAGACCGGCTGGGTGGGGTTGTCGGTGCCGGAGGTGAGGTAAAGCCTACCCCGAAAATAAGACCTGGTGCCTCTTTTGGAGGCAAAAAAAAAAAAAAAAGGACCCGGTCTTATTTTTGAGTTTCTTACCATCCTGACTTGCATTACCTCAGGCACCTCTCAACACCTTTGCTTGACTGGCCTGGGGTTGAAAGTTACAGATGGGTATATTATATTTTTGTATGTACTTCCTTAGTAAATTTAGAAACCACCTGTCTACTTCACAAGGGGAACTCCGGGCAGCATGCTGATGACACTGAACCACAAAACGACTAAAAACCCCATCCAGCAATTCCATATACATGTTGAACAAAAGTGTTTCCATATCCATGTGTAAAACTGGAGACAGAATGTTCTAGGGAAGATCAGAATATTCTGTTTTCCTTTCAGATTGCAGCGATCCAACCATTTTATAAATATATTCTGGAAGCAGATCTTCTAGAATAGAAAATGCATTTTGGTATTCCAGATCAGAATTTTATTATTTTAATGATTATATTCCTATAGTTATTTACTTTTTATTCATTGGAGACTTCTCCTGCAAACTTTTGAAATTGAATTAATCTTATGGTCCACAGGTTGGGTTAGAAAATTAAAAAAAAAACAAAAACCCTAAGCTTGAATTCAAATACAAACTAAGTGGAATAGCAATCCTCCTTGAGTTGTTAAAGATTGCACAGACAATGTTCTGAGATGAAAAAAGTCCTGTTAAGAATAGACTTTAGTCTGGACTTAGAAAACCACAAAATATCCATTTCAACCCTATGGTTCTGTGCTTCCTGCCCATCTCTGGAAGGATGCATATTAAATATGTCATCAGGTTGAATGATAAAAGCAAGATCTGAAAGTAGCTTTAGATATTAAGCTCTTTTACTATTTCTGTGTGGAATCTATCTTGTATGTATGTATCACGTTTCCCCAAAAGCAAGCCCTACTCCAAAATAAGCCCTAGTTTGGGGGCGAAGCACATACTTAAAAATCAAGCTAGGGCGGGGGTAGGGGTGTGGATCTGCCCCATGCGCCACACCCACCCACTTACACTGCAACCAGTCCTCTCCTCACCGGCCCACTTCTTCTCCGGCGTCTTTTGCAGCCAGGTCTGCATTTCTCAGCCATAGATCTTTCCGGAAGGTCACTGAAGCCGAGAACCTGAGCTATGGGTTCAATCCATAGCTTGGTTCTGCAAGACCTCTGCAGCCGAGGACCGAGCTATGGATTGAATCCATAACTCGGTACTCAGCTGCAGAAACCTTTCGGAAAGGCCTGACTGTGAAATGCAGGCCGGAATGCAGCTGCAGAATGAAGCTGCTCCTTCGGTCTCAGAAGAAGTGGACCTGCTGGACGGGGCTGTCAGTGCCAGAGGTGAGTATAAAAGACATCCCCTGAAAATAAGACCTGGTGCCTCTTTTGAAGGCAAACAAACAAACAAAAAAGGACCCTGTCTTATTCTCGGGGAAACACAGGTATGTATGTATGTATGTATGTATGTATGTATGTATGTATGTATGTATGTAATATACTGCCCACTGTATCATTATTATGATTATTATTATTACTTTATTGTTTTGCAATACTGTATACTGATAGTTTATGTAACAGGGACAAATTCTTTATGTGTCTAATCACACTTGGCCAAATGAAGTATTTCTACCGGTATTCTATTCTATTCTATTCTATTCTATTCTATTCTATTCTATTCTATTCTATTCTATTCTATTCTATTCTATTCTATTCTATTCTATTCTATATTCTATATTCTATTCTATTCTATTCTATTCTATTCTATTCTATTCTATTCTATTCTATTCTATTCTATTCTATTCTATTCTATTCTATTTGTGTTCCAATGACTCTGGCAACTTAGAATAGAATAGAAACATATATATATATATAAAACATTAAAAATCTTTTATTTGTCTTTCAATAGATTTACAGGTAGTCCAACCATTTGTTTAATGACCATTCAAACTTATGGCTTTGAAAAAAATGACTTATGGCTGTTTTTCACAGTTATGATTGTTGCAGATCCCCATGGTCATTTGACCAACATTCAGATGCTTGGCTTGGTTCATATTTTTGATGGTTGCAATGCCCTAGGGCACAGGTGTCAAACCTGCCACGTCACGTGATGTGTCGTGACGTATCGTGACTTTTTTTGCATTGCCGGAGCTGGTGTGGGCGCAGCCTCCGCATGATGCAACCGGGCCGTGGGCTGGCAGTTTGACACCCCTGCCCTAGGGTCATGTGATCCCAAAAAGATGTACTCACTGTGCAGAATGACTTCCAGAGCCTGGGGCAGGAACTTAGCAGAATAGGCTGTAGGCTTATTTTTTCAGAGGTCTTACCAGTGTATAAGGACCAAAATGGAAAAGGCCAGCGTATAGCACAATTCAATATGTGGCTAAAGGAGTGGAGTAAAGGGGAAGGCTTTGGATATATTAGTCACG